>NC_042961.1:53549787-53849787 GCF_901001165.1 Salmo trutta | reverse complement strand
GCACATGTGTTACACTTTTTGCTTCATGCTATATTTGAGACAAGATACTGATATTGTTGCAGTGAACAGACTTGTTATGTATGTCATGTACTGTTAAAATTGTGTTGATAAATGTTATAACTCTGTAATTATATTATTTCATTGAGCGTACATATACAGTTACTACCTATCCTGATTTATAATGCTATTTACTTTCCTCATGAGAATGGAGACAGACTATACCATGTAGACATACTGACCAGCTGAATGTGCTTTGTACATTAAGTTATACCAGTAAAGAGATCAGAGACTCGGGTGACTTCTATGTCATGTTTACTAAACAGCATAACACAATTAACAATTGAAACAATTAACACAGCAGAGTAAAACAAGGCTTGACCACTCCTCAAAAATGGCTTCACTCCTGCTCCTCAAGAAGACAGTAATTTTCTTGTTGTCAACTGCCTCCACATAGAATATCTCATAATCTCTCTGGAACTGGAACTGGAACATGAATGGTTCCTTGAGGAAAATATTTTCCTCTTCATCCAGGCCATCATACAACCGTTGTTCTTTAAGGGTTGTAATGCGGTCTTCCCTGTCCATCCCAATTACACTAGGGAGGAAAAGGTGCCTTTAAATGTTTGGAGTTCACACCACCTTGCTGCCTCTAGGGTGTCCCTTAGAAGAACATCTGCTTCCTTGAAGAAAAAGGAAGAATAAATATTAAGAGTAGTGCCTCATTGGGTGATCAAGTCAAATTACACCCCACTTTCACAATACCACCATGCAAACAAAAGCCCCTATTACTAAAGGGGTTTTCAGTGATATCTAGAACTACTAAACAGTCATCACAACTATTATATCTTGCCATGCATCAAGCCTTCAGTATTACACAGTAGACTACAAATCCAGTTCACAGCTCCCAGTTCACCATGCATCAAGCCTTCAGTATTACACACAGTAGACTACAAATCCAGTTCACAGCTCCCAGTTCACCATGCATCAAGCCTTCAGTATTACACACAGTAGACTACATATCCAGTTCACAGCTCCCAGTTCACCATGCATCAAGCCTTCAGTATTACACACAGTAGACTACAAATCCAGTTCACAGCTTCCAGTTCACCATGCATCAAGCCTTCAGTATTACACACAGTAGACTACATATCCAGTTCACAGCTCCTAGTTCACCATGCATCAAGCCTTCAGCATTACACACAGTAGACTACATATCCAGTTCACAGCTCCTAGTTCACCATGCATCAAGCCTTCAGTATTACACACAGTAGACTACATACCCAGTTCACAGCTCCCAGTTCACCATGCATCAAGCCTTCAGCATTACACACAGTAGACTACATATCCAGTTCACAGCTCCCAGTTCACCATGCATCAAGCCTTCAGTATTACACACAGTAGACTACATACCCAGTTCACAGCTCCCAGTTCACCATGCATCAAGCCTTCAGCATTACACAGTAGACTACATACCCAGTTCACAGCTCCCAGTTCACCATGCATCAAGCCTTCAGCATTACACACAGTAGACTACATACCCAGTTCACAGCTCCCAGTTCACCATGCATCAAGCCTTCAGTATTACACACAGTAGACTACATACCCAGTTCACAGCTCCCAGTTCGCCGTGCATTTTGTTTTCTGTATCGTCTAGACAGAAAACAGATTGTGGTCATTAAGTAATGTAAGGGAACCTCTAGGGATGTGTGTACAAGAATGCTCCTTACTTTAGCTAATAGCCTATACAGTACCTGATCCTGCAGAGCTGGATGCTGATGTGACATACTGTGACTTCTTGAGGGGAAGTCTTCTACATCATCCTGAAATATATTGGAGGGGGTGGTTTAAGTTTTTAAACATTGGTTTAAGACTATACCACTCATCATATGACACCTCCTACCTGCAGTGTGTTTTGTTTTCACAGCCTTTTTCAATCTTTCAACCTCTCTTCTTCTGACCTTAGTGAGTGAATGACATACATGACATACATTCAATATGAAAATATATTCAGGTCAGTCTGGCTACAGTGAAACAAGTGAAGGATGCAAATGAAACGTTTTCATAAAAGACTTACGGCATGGGAAAGTTCTGCAGGAGAACTAGGCACCACCATCGCCTAATTTGCTGCATGTTTTCCTTTGAAAAATAAAATCACACAATCGGATGGGGACCCCAAAAACCTTATATCCACTAGCGATGAGAATCTCATCATTTATACATACCTCAGTGAAATCACACTGTGCTTCCATTGCAATGTACACAGCGTAGTGTATGTTAAGAAAGAGTAGGTTGTTAAGTTTGATAGTTATGATAATAACAATAATGATAATAGTAAATAATAATAATACCCCCCCAGGAATATATTTTAGGATGTAGAAGACCCCCCCCAAGAAGTCACAGCATGTCACATCAGCATCCAGCTCTGCAGGAGTTTGATGTATGACTTGTGTATGTAGTGTAAAAACTGTAGGAAATAGGTCCCAATAAGTGTCAAGAATAATAAACAAGAAAAAGTATGAGCAATAACAATAGTGTGCTTTGCATGCTGCAAGCACAGAAATAATAATAACTGTATTTATTGTTATAACAGAAAATAGGACTAATATAATATACTATAATATACTGAATAGCCAGCATCTTACCATTTCTATCCATGTAGGTTAGGTTCGATTAAGATTCGCTTTCGTTGATGTGGATACCTTCGACTTCAACCTCAACTTGGATGACCTTGAAGGAGACGGGAAGGGTTCGGGTTAAACACGCTTGACTCCGCCCACATTGAGCCCGGCGCCAAACTTCACACTGCAGTCAGAGGCTTCTCAAAAAGTCTAGGGCAACGGTCCAAACACTTAAAAGACACCCTCATCCACTTACCCTCGCCTTGTGCCCTTGGTGGAATCCCCGTCACTATCTTGGTGAGTGGTCCAAATGATTAGACAAGCAAAGGAAGTTTGCAAGGTAAACCCCTCAGCCCTCGTTTTTAGTCGGCTTTGCGAGTGTACAATTATGTTCACTCCGGGCCTGAAACTCCCCATAATTCAATTTGCGATGATTATACATCCGCTAAGAAAAGTCAGTGAAAACTTAAAAACAACATCAATGGAGAATGCAAATAAGTTAGACATTTTGCTACTACGTAAAAAGTACATATGTTTTTGTTTGGCTATCTTTGTTATGGGTGTAAGATGGCACAGTGATGCCATCTGTTGGTAAATGTTAATTACTGCAACTCCAGTGTTTTACCGGTGTGCTTGAAATACCCGGATGTATTGCAATATACTGAACAAGACTGGTTACTCGCATCCATGCCTCTGTCTCGTCATTTAACATTCAAACATGGTGTCAGAGTCGGATAACTAACCATGCTCTCCGCAAATTAGAGCCACCTGTTCTGGTTTACCCCCTGAAAAATGCTTATTTGAGTAAAACTTCGCCTGACGCCGGAATTGTCCTTAGCTAGAGTGAGTTTGCTAGTTAGCTTCAGTGTTGTTAGCACCGATTAGACATGGCAGCGAACATTCCCCCTCCCGCCGTTATGAAGCTTAGCGGAGACTGGAGCACAAACTGGGATACGTTTAGAGGTGAATGGGAGGACTATGCACTAGCAACGGGACTTCTGGAAAAGGACGATGAGGTAGTGGCTGCCACTTTGAGGACTATAATGGGAACAGAATGCCGACACGTATACAAACACAACCTGAACCTAACAGCAGCTCAGCAAGGTAACGCTACAGCTATTCTTGATGCTCTTGAACATTACTTCAAGCCAGCAAAGAACGTTATCTACGAGCGTTATGTTTTCGGTTGTTGCAAACAGGAGGACGGGGAGTCCATTGACAGCTTTGTCACTAGGCTAAGGGAAAAGGCAGCTACATGTGACTATGGTGCTTTAAGAGATGAACTGATCAGAGATAAGCTAGTGCTTGGCATAACTGATGAGGGCACCCGCAGACGTTTGCTGAGAGAACGCGACCTGACGCTGGTCTTGGCAGTGGAGACATGCCGTGCAGCAGAGCTTACTGATATACGGATAAGGTCCATGGAACTAGAAAGACAACATATGGACAATGTCAATGCTACATTCAGGCAGCCAGTAAGGAAATTCCCCTTTGCCACTGCTAATGCTAATACTACAGCCAACTCTGCAGCAGACAACCCCAATACGTGCAGATATTGTGGCATTTCTCATGGACGAGGAAAAGAATACTGCCCAGCCTATGGAAAAATATGCAAATCCTGTGGTACAGCTAATCACTTCGCAAGGGTCTGCATGAAAAGCAAGAGAAAGGAGGGTAAAGTGCACTCCATTGAAACAAACACAGATGAAGGGAATAACAGCACAGAGGATGTATATGCTAGCGAGTGCATAGGGGCAGTGAGGGCAAAAGGACAAAAGTGGTTTGTCACTCTGCTACTTAATAATAAACCACAGCAATGCCAGCTAGATTCAGGGGCCACATGTAACGTTATGAGCCTTAGAGACAAAAGGAGGCTCGCGCCCAGAGACAAACTCACACAGAGTAGCACCAAGCTGAAACTGTATTCGGGACAGTTCATGACCTCTTTAGGCCTGTTTGTGACAGAGTGTGTTTTACGTGGCCAGAAACACACCCTTGAGTTTGAAATAGTTGAGGCTAGTCAACAGCCATTACTGTCAGGTTCTACATGCGAGCGCCTTGGACTTATTAACTTCACCATCCCAGCTGATCTTAACATTATAGACAATGTCCAGGCTGGGCCCCTGAGCAAGGAGACACTCCTGAGCAAGTACCATGATGTCTTCAATGCACCGGTCGAGTCAGTTCCCGGCGAAGTCCACTTTGAGTTGGACGCAGCAATCCAGCCTGTCCAGTGTGCACCCCGCAATGTACCAGTGGCCATGAAAGCAGCTACAAAGGCTCAGCTTGTCAAATACGAAGCAGATGGCCACATGATATCCGTCACCGAGCCTACAGACTGGATAAGTAATATGGTCTTCGTCAAGAAACCAGACAAGCTACGGATATGCATTGATCCTAAACACCTCAACCGGGCTCTGAGACGCTCACATTACATTATGCCCACGTTGGAGGATGTTCTTTACAAGCTCCCAAAGGCCAGAGTCTTCACGCTCGTGGACGCCAGAGATGCCTTCCTGCAGTGCAAGCTCGACGAGCCCAGCAGCTACATGACCACCTTTTGGACACCCTGGGGCAGGAAGAGGTGGTTGAAGCTCCCGTTTGGTGTCTCCGTGGCTCCAGAGGTGTATCAGCGGAAACAGCATGAGCTGTTGATGGGACTCAGTGGCGTGGAACCCATAGCAGATGACATCCTCGTAGTGGGCTGTGGGGACAGTGATGAGGAGGCAGAATGTGACCATGACGCCAAGCTGCTGGCCCTGATGGTCAGATGCAGACAGGTCAAGCTAAGGCTAAGCATAAAAAAGCTTCAGTTTAAAGTGCCAGAGGTCCGCTTTCATGGGCACATCTTGTCCTCCACTGGATTGAAGGCGGATCCTGAAAAAGTGAAGGCTGTCTTGGAAATGCCCCACCCATCTGATGTGAAGGCAGTGCAGCGCTTCGTCGGATTCGTCACCTACCTGGCCAAGTTCCTACCGCGGCTCTCTGAAGTGTGTGAGCCACTAAGGAGGCTCATGGACAAGGACACCATCTGGCATTGGCTCCCAAAACATGACGCAGCGGTGAGGGAAATAAAACAACTGGTCACCCAGACACCTGTACTGTGATACTACGATGTATCAAAACCTGTCACGATTCAGAGTGACTCAAGCCAGTATGAACTTGGCTGTTGCCTCATGCAGGAGGGCCAGCCTGTGGCATTCGCCTCTAGGGCACTCACCCCAACAGAGCAGAACTATGCCCAGATAGAGAAGGAGTGCCTCAGCATTGTGTTTGCATGCCAACGCTTCCACCACTATCTGTACGGGCGCGACAATATTACCGCAGAGACAGATCACAAGCCCCTTATTGCTATTTTCAGCAAGCCTCTCCTGAATGCCCCGAAACGACTGCAGAGCATGCTACTGGCCCTACAAAACTACAACCTCAAGGTGGTGTATAAGCCAGGGCCAGAGATGTATGTGAGTGACACGCTCAGCAGGGCTACTGCATCAGGCACTCACACACGCTCCATGCATGAACGACACACAGTGTGCAGCTTACAAACAGAGCAAGTGGATGTTGAACACATCAACCAGGCTGACTACCTCAATGTCACGGACCAGCGCCTTATACAAATCAGACAGCACACAGACAGGGAAGAGCAACTCCAGGCATTGAGGTCTGTGATTCTGATGGGCTGGCCCGACTGCAAGGAAGAAACTGCTTTAGCCGTCAGAGATTATTGGCCAGTCAAAGAGGAGCTCAGTGTTCAAAACGGAGTAATATTCAAGGGTCAGAGAGTCGTTATTCCCCGGTCTCTGCGCCCTGAGATGTTGGCGCGCGTGCACTCAAGTCACATAGGAGGTGAGGCCTGTTACAGACAAGCACGTGACACACTGTATTGGCCAGGAATGCAGAGTGAAATCAAAGACTATGTCAGTAAATGCACAATCTGCAATGAATATGCCATTGAGCAACAGAGAGAGACGATGATGTCCCACGAGCTACCGATGCGCCCCTGGCAGATAGTAAGTCTAGATCTCTTCCAGCACAGTGGCAAAGACTTTCTGCTGGTTGTCGATCATTACTCAGACTTCTGGGAGATTGACCTCCTCCCCGACCTCTCAGCAGAGACAACAATCAAACGCTGCAAGGCTCAGTTTGCCCGCTATGGCCAGCCAGATAGGGTAATTTCAGACAATGGACCCCAATTCTCCGGAGTTGAGTTCCGAAAATTTGCTGCAGATTGGGAATTCGAGCACGTCACTTCATCACCACGACACCCAAAAGCTAATGGGAAGGCGGAGTCCGCAGTCAAAATCGCAAAGAACCTCTGCAAAAAAGCTCTGCGAGAGGGCAAAGATACCTGGAAAGCAATCCTGCAGTGGCGCAATACCCCGACAGAAGGCATGGATAGCAGCCCGGCCCAGCGCCTCATGGCACGGCGCTTAAAAGCAGCTCTGCCAGTAGCCAGCACTCTCCTGGAGCCATGTGTGGTGACAGACGTGCTGGTGAAGCTACGTCACAGAAGACAGGTCTCCAAGTTCCTCTATGACAAATCAGCAAAAGACTTACCTGAGCTCAGGGTGGGTGAAACGGTGCGGATGAAGCCACTACTAGGGGACCGGACTGGCCTCTGGAGACTCGGATCCTGTGTACAGAAAGTGGCACCACGCTCCTACTTGGTCGAGGTGAATGGATCACGGTACCGTCGTAACAGGGTTGACCTTCGGATTGCTGAGCCAGCACCTACTCAGAACCCTGATGGTCAAAGGGGTCGCATGACAAAAGACAGAACCCCAGCAAGTCACATGGGGCCTGAGGCACTGGGCGAAGAGCCAGGGGATCACAGGTCGGCCGCTCCCTCGCCCATCAATACTCCCCTTAGACAGTCAGGTGACACGTCTGTGCGGGAACCCGCAGTCCTCGCAGACAAGCCCCCTGTCTTTTCACGCTGTGGGCGTCTGTCCCAGCCACCAAAAAGATTTAATCTGTAGGTTTCCCATTAGGGATTGTTGACAGACAGAGATACAAGTGAAGAGAGTATCAAAATGTGTTAAGTTGTTACCTGAATTTTTTTTTTTTAAATAAATAAATAAATACTAAACTATTCATGTTGGAAATTATTACTAGGTTTGTTTTGTTAGTGAATTGACAGCTCCTGTCCTATTTTATAAAAGGAAAGATGTTATGGGTGTAAGATGGCACAGTGCTGCCATCTGTTGGTAAATGTTAATTACTGCAACTCCAGTGTTTTACCGGTGTGCTTGAAATACCCGGATGTATTGCAATATACTGAACAAGACTGGTTACTCGCATCCATGCCTCTGTCTCGTCATTTAACATTCAAACAATCTTTTGGAATTGTAGAAATAAAACATTTTCCTTCTTCAGAAGTTCCAGCTAGGCAGGCTAACATTAGTTAGCTAACTCATTTGCTAGCTATCATACAGTAGGCGTATATTAATAATTATATACTTAATATAAGTAGACGTGCACTCATAATTGAATGTAGCCCATATAAAGCACCCACAAGCCACCGGTGGCTGAAAACACAATCATTGCGGGATGAACGAGTGATGAATTTCCGTCCATGGGGGGTCCATTTAAAAATCATTCCTTCCTCCCTCGCTCCTTGCCCTGCAAGTGTATACTCATAAGACGTAATGATACGTCATCAGAAGTGTCTGAGGGCTGAGGGGAAGGATGTGTCTTTTAAGTGTTTGGACCGCATGCTAGAGCTATTTTTACAACGTCATTCGATAACGACGTTATACCAGTAGACGGCGTAGTATAGGCTTGGGCCTTCAGCAAATGACTTGTGTGAGAATGATGCTATAAAGACAGAAGAACATTGGATAGAATAACCACCTGAGCTGCAAAATATGAAGTAAATATGATTTAGGATAGGCCTATTCCACTATATAAATATGCCATGCAGTTGTGTGTTATTTAATGGCCATATAATTGCATAATTTATTTGTGTAGCCGTGTGGGCTGCTGTGGTGATTTTGTAACCTAATGAATCACACTTTTTCCAGTATTTGGGAGCACGGACTGTAGGCCTTATATTAGGCATTTTGACTGTTGTATTTTCCCAATTCTACTCAGTATGTAGGCTTCTTATAGCCATTTGCGTTGCACAACCCCATCACGCAGAGGCCTTATCCATATAAACAAATGCGACAAAATAAAATATTGACTAAGTCTTGGCTATAACCTGTCCTGAGTGAAATAGCCAAGGGGTCCCAAATGGTCAAGACTATTTATAGCCTATTCTTATTGCAAGATCTGCTTCCCTATCAGCCATTGCATGTGCTTCTTCAACTATTTTGTTGAAAACGTATTTAGAGGCCTGTAAGTTAGGGTCTCTTTTTAAGGGGAGGTCTATAATAAAAACTGTTATAAAACACAAATAGAGTTCTAAAATTATTCTGCAACACACCAGTACCCAAAATGATAGCCTAAATTGTAATGCCTACAAGTTTATAGCCTATTTTTTTTTATTTTGATAGACCTAAATTAAACATTGAATTATTAAAGTGATAGCCTAAAGAACTTTGGAGAATTTAGATAATTTTGAATATACACATGGATTTCAATAAACAAATGGATAAGA
The DNA here is from genome assembly GCF_901001165.1 of Salmo trutta. NCBI lineage: Eukaryota > Metazoa > Chordata > Actinopteri > Salmoniformes > Salmonidae > Salmo > Salmo trutta. The sequence continues at coordinate 53,840,568 of NC_042961.1, read as the reverse complement.
CTGTTCTATTCTCTTTTATTTAATTCCTATTGCAACTCAGACAAATAACAGAATGGATGACATACTGACTGACTGAACTAAATGAAGGATGAATTAAATGTTCAAATATGTTGGAATGATTTGTTGCACGTATCATGCATGCTCTGCACTTTATTTGGCTAGTAGGCAAATAGGCCTACATTAGGGTATAATGACTCTATGGCTTCATGCCTCTAGAATATCACAAGCTCTTCAACTGGGTAGCAGTGTGGCGATGGAGGGAATAGCCCATACGGAGACCACTGCAACAGAGTTATTGTAAAGTGTGGAAATAAGCTTATGCCAGATTTAGCCTACGTTTAAAACTTCTTAGGGCTAGGCCCCTTTTTTCTCCACTTCCTGCCTGAATGATGTGCCCAAAGTAAACTGCCTGTAGCTCAGGCCCTGAAGCCAGGATATGCATATAATTGGTACCATTGGAAAGAAAACACTTTGAAGTTTGGAGAAATGTAAAACTATTGTAGGAGAGTATAACACAATAGATATGGTAGGAGAAAATCCAAAGAAAAACCAACCATCCTCTTAGAAATGCAAGAGAAAGGTCATATTGAAAATAGCTCCCTGGATGCAATTCCTATGGCTTCCACAGTCTATGTTCAAGGGTTCAGGCTTGTAGCTTCAAAAACGAATAAGAAATAACAGTTTTAGTACAGGGACAAAGTCTTGGAAATTCGTGTTTGCATGCGCCATGAAGACATTACGCACCTGCAAAAATCAGATTCCCATTGAACATCATTCTTTCCGAAATAAATATTATAGTATGATTACACTTTAGGGTATCTGAAGAGTAAATAGAAACGTATTTTGACTTGTTGAAACAAAGTTTAAGGGTAGATTTTCGGATTCCTTTCTCTGCAAGTTGAATGAGTGGATTACTCAAATCGATGGCGCCAACTAAACAGACTTTTTGGGATATAAAGAAGGATTTTATCTAACAAAACAACAATACATGTTATAGCTGGGACCCTTTGGATGACAAATCAGAGGAAGATTTTCAAAAAGTTAGGGAACATTTAATTGTTATATGTGAATGTATGAAACCTGTGCCGGTGGAAAAATATTTTGATGTGGCGCGCCGTCCTCAAACAATCGCATGGCATGTTTTCGCTGTAATAGCTACTGTAATTCGGAGAGTGCAGTTAGATTAACAAGAATTTAAGCTTTCAGCCGAAATAAGACACTTATATGTCCATAAATGTTTAAAATCCATAATATTTATGATTATTTATTTGAATTACACGCCCTCCAGTTTCACCGGAAGTTGTCCCACTAGCGGGACACCGATCCTAAAGTCCATATGTTCATGACCCGATTCATATATATCATGTCAAATTATTTTTAATTCATATTAACCCCTCTTACAGAATATGCCTTGGTATGATTTTGAGTGATGAAATAGATTTCTAAATATTCTATAAAAATTGTATTTTGAGTGGCAAAGACTCCAGTGGTCATACATAGTTCATAGATTCAGCAAACATCAAAATATGAATAATTAAATATTGCACCATCCCATTCTCTGGGCTTTGTCTGCAATTATGACCAGTAGTATACACCAGGATGAATGAAACATAGAATAATAATAGACAAGGTGCATGCATGGGGATGTCCACGTCACCCAGAGATATGCCCATGCAGTAGAGATACACATAGCGGACTGAAACTTCACTGTTGTCGGCATAATACAGCTAGTTCTAACTAGACTTGGGATGGCAAACTAATCCATGACATTAGCTTCCTAAATGTGAAGTAAACTCAACTGAGGAGTAATAGAGAATGGAGACCTTTAACATGAAAACGTGCAGGATACCTCTTTCCGGTTTCCCTGACTTCTGTTTTTTTTTATGATGTGTTATGATTGTTCTGGTAGCACGCCTCACAGGCCATTTGGTGTATGTTTTTTTTGTTGGTGAGATGAAACTGCCATAACTCTGAAAGCTATTGTTGTACGTCAGAATTGTAACAAATGTTCACGCCTAAAATGTATGTTCACAGATGAAATTTCACATTTACGTTTCATGTTTCACGCATGGCTTTTCTTATGATCCTAAAAATGTACGCATGGATTTTCTTACTATACTAACGATACGTACGTTCAACCTTTTGGCAACTATCTGGTTCCATACTCCACTCACACTGTTGTGCTGATGTGTGAACCATTGTTAGGTTGTTATTTTTCAGAGTAAATAACTCACGGACTCTAGAGAAGCTTAACCAAGTTTAATTCTTCCCAAAGGGTCGTTACAGCTGTAATTCAGACACCGACATGGCTTCCCCCATGGTGTTATTCATACCCCACTGTGGGTGGAGTCTCCTCCTTATCACTAAACATTGCATCCTTCTTGCTAAGCAGGGAGCTAAGTGCCTTCAACAGTTTCTCCCCTAATCAGTACTGTCACATGCGATTGTTTTCCCTGCACTCAGCCCCTACCAAACTTCATTATGGCACCCCTCATGTCTCCTTTGTAACTAATGTTCCTATACTCTGAGTATAATGTTCAAAGTTTACCCCAGAATCCAACACCACGAAGGCAATTTTTTACCATATGCTACGTATGTTTAGGCTTAAGGCTGAGATCCAACAACATACACTAAAAGATGAGATTCTTTGAACTGGTTAAGCCCAAATCAAACAAAACATGTAATTTACACACGTGAACGAGCGTGTATACATTGGAATTAGAATGCATGGCAATGAATGACAGAAAACAGATGAGCCTCGAGCATAAACACTTCAAATCTACTGAAAGCAATGCTGGTAAAGTGAGCGGATAAATTGCCTGAAAATAGACTGTTTGTGCATTGTTATGTCTGGAATTGTGACTTGTATAGTTAGGTGTCTATTTAGTGTTTATAAGTTTAGCTACGAGTGCAAATAATCCATATTTGAAATACCTTATTTACATAAGTATTGAGACCATTCGCTATGAGGCTCGAAAATGAGCTCAGGTGAATCCTGTTTCCATTGATCATCCTTGAGATGTTTCTACAACTTAATTGAAGTCTACCTGTGGCAAAACATTTCTGCAGCATTGAAGGTCCCCAAGAACACAGTGGCCTCCATCATTCTTAAATGGAAGACGTTTGGAACCACCAAGACTCTTCCTAGAGCTAGCCACCTGGCCAAACTGAGCAAAGGCCTTGGTCTGGGAGTTGACCAAGAATCCGATGGTCACTCTGACAGAGCTCCAGAGTTCCTCTGTGGAGATAGGAGAACATTCCAGAAGGACAATCATCTCTACAGCACTACACCAATCAGGCCTTTACTGTAGAGTGGCCAGAAGAAAGCCACCCCTCAGTAAAAGGCACATTACAGCCCACTTGGAGTTTGCCAAAAGGCACCTAAAGGACTCTCAGACCATAAGAAACAAGATTCTCTGGTTTGATAAAACCAAGATTGAACTCTTTGACCTGAATGCCAAGTGTCACATCTGAAGGAAACCAGGCACCACTCAAAACCTTGCCAATACCATCCCTATGGTGAAGCATGGTGGTGGCAGAATCATGCTGTGGGGATGTTTTTCAGCGGCAGGGACTGGGAACCGGGATCGAGGGAAATGCGAATGGTGCAAAGTACAGAAAGATCCTTGATGAAGTCCTGAGCGCTCTGGAGCAGGTTATCAGTCTGGGGCTAAGGTTCACCTTCCAACAGAGCAACGACCCCAAGCACACAGACAAGACAATGCAGGAGTGGCTTCGGGACAAGTCTCTAAATGTCCTTGAGTTGACTAGCCAGAGCCCGGACTTGAACCCGATCGAACATCTCTGTAGAGACCTGAAAATAGCTGTGCAGCGATGCTCCCCATCCAACCTGACAGAGCTTGAGAGGATCTGCAGAGAATAATGGTAGAAACTCCCCAAATACAGGACAGAGCTTGAGAGGATCTGCAGAGAATAATGGGAGAAACTAGTAGCATCATACCCAAGAAGACTCGAGGCTGTAATCGCTGCCAAAGGTTCTTCAACAAAGTACTGAGTAAAGGGCCTGAATACTTATGTAAATGTTATATTTACGTTTTTTATTTTTAATACATTTGCAAAGTCACCACTAGCTGCTTTGTCATTATGGGGTATTGTGTGTAGATTGAGGGATTTATTTAAAATAAAATACATTTTAGAATAAGGCTGTAACGTAACAAAATGTTGAAAAAGTGAAGGGATCTGAATACTTTCCAAATGCACTGTATAGCGTAGGCAGGCTACGGCTGGGAAACTCGAGGAACTCTGTTCAAGACAGAATACTGTTATGTAGAAGGGAGACTAGATAAATTCTTTATAAATTGCTCGGGTGTATTAGCTACAACTCGGCTCACATTTGTGTGCAAACATAACATGAGGCAGGTTTTGTGGCTCTATTCTCGCCCGCAAATTTTGACACTGTTGACAGTGTCTTATCCGTGTGATTTCGGCTTGAATAGGTACAGTGAGGTAAAAAAGTATTTGATCCCCTGCTGATTTTGTTCGTTTGCCCACTGACAAAGAAATGATCAGTCTATAATTTTAATGGTAGGTTTATTTGTACAGTGAGAGACAGAATAACAAAAAAATCCAGAAAAACGCATGTCAAAAATGTTATAAATTGATTTGCATTTTATTGAGGGAAATACATATTTGACCTCTCTGCAAAACATGACTTAGTACGAGATGAGATCTTGCATGGAACCCCAGGCCGAGGGAGATTGACAGTTCTTTTGTGTTTCTTCCATTTGTGAATAATCGCACCAACTGTTGTCACCTTCTCACCAAGAGTTTGGAATCTGATTGATTGATTGCTTCTGTGGAGAGGTGTCTTTTATACAGGTAACAAGGTGAGATTAGGAGCACTCCCTGTAAGAGTGTGCTTCTAATCTCAGCTCGTTACCTGTATAAAAGACACCTGGGAGCCAGAAATCTTTCTGATTGAGAGGGGGTCAAATACTTATTTCCCTCATTAAAATGCAAATCAATTTACAACATTTTTGACATGCGTTTTTCTGGATTTTTTTGTTGTTATTCTGTCTCTCACTGTTCAAATAAACCTTCCATTAAAATTATAGACTGATCATTTCTTTGTCAGTGGGCAAATGTACAAAATCAGCAGGGGATCAAATACTTTTTTCCTCACTGTATACTAGGTTCACCCTCATGTTGGTGCTAGCAAAGAAGGCTAGGTATCAACAGCCAATCCAGTAGGGGCTGGAAACTACAGTGAGTTTCGATTGGTCAATAGCAACGCAATGTCGCAGAGTGCACGACAAAGGACTGCTGAGTTCGGGGCCTCGTTCTGAGGTTGTAATGGATGATTCTGTCTCAGTGAGATTGGTGACATTGGTGGAGAGAGTGGATCCTTGCAATTTGGCTAAAGAGTAGAAGACAGTGATAAAGGAGCATTTATTTTACTGCACAAACAAACAACCATTTCAACAAACTGGACATAATAGTATCTGCTGCTGAAAGGTTTGTGGTTTCCAGGACTTCACTGCTGAAACATTGCAAAGAATACTGTCCGAAGATGCTCCTCCTTGTCAGGCCTCAGAGCCTGTAGGGATGGACGATGGCAGTTGAATCTGAATAAAGGAGTACATTTTTGTTTATTTTGTTAATTATTTGGGCAGATATACATCCAAAACAGTAGGTGGCGGCATGCATCTATAGCATTTGTTTGCGGACCGCAATAATATCAAAGAAGACCCCATACAATAGGTGGCAGAAATACACCAATAGGTGTAGTCTGCCATAAAAGTTTATAGAAGAAGAGTACACAACAAAAGTTCAGCTTTCCCCAACTTTGTTCACACCCTGTTCACACTCCCTCGCCCATGCTCGCTTCATAGAAAATGAATTGGGCTGAGTTGTTTCATCGCCCCCAACATGTTCAAAGGATCTCTGCCTTAAGTGATCTGAGCTGTAGAGTGCATTTTGACCATAAGGTAATGAGAGGTAACTGCCCCCCACTGTAATTCTTACAAAACCCACTTGATGTCATCACTTTATGTCACCACTTTATTTCCAACCCTTTCCCTCGCTGCCACTACACTTGCTCAACTAAACATGTAATCTATCTTATCTCAAATAATTAAGTCACTAACAAAACAATTCTGGAGGTTTTTATGTGTATTATTGTGTACAAAACATTAGGAACCCCTGCTCTTTCCATGACTGACCGGGTGAAAGCTATGATCCCTTATTGACGTCACCTGTAAAATCCACTTCAATCAGTGTAGATGAAGGGGAGGAGATGGATTAAAGAAGGACTTTTAAGCCTTGAGATAATTGAGACAGGGATTGTGTATGTGTGCTATTCAGAGAGTAAATAGGCAAAACAAAATATTTAAGTTCCTTTGAACGAGGTACGGTAGTAGGTGCCAGGAGCACCAGTTTTTTACACTCAACAGTTTCCTGTGTGTACATTATTTAGAATGTTTCACCACACAAAGGACAAGCCAACTTGACACAACTGTGTGAAGCATTGGAGTCAACATGAACCAGCATCTCTGTGGAATGCTGTCCACACCTTGTAGAATCCATGATCCAACGAATTTAGGCTGATCTGAGGGCAAAAGGGGGTGCAACTCAATATTAGTAATGTGTTCCTAATGATTTGTACCCTCAGTGTATATTTTCCCCAACCTACACTTGACAAGCAGGTTTCTTATTCCACCATTTGGCGCTGTGCCTATGCATGGTCATGGTTGTGTATACATTTACACACACTCTCAAGCAAACATTCATATTGATAAATCTCACACATGGTTTACGCACAGATTTGTGCCTACACATGATTGACAAATGAGGCCCCTGGACCGTACCATCCTGACCATCCTATCGACATTCTAACCCTGGACCGTACCATCCTGACAACCTTCTAACCCTGGGCAGTACCATCCTGACGACCTTCTAACCCTGGGCAGTACCATCCTAACGACCTTCTAACCCTGGGCAGTACCATCCTGATGACCTTCTAACCCTGGTCCGTACCATCCTGACGACCTTCTAACCCTGGGCAGTACCATCCTATCGACATTCTAACCCTGGACCGTGCCATCCTGACGACCTTCTAACCCTGGACTGTACCATCCTGATAACCATCTAACCCTGGTCCGTACCATCCTGACGACCTTCTAACCCTGGGCCGTACCATCCTGACGACCTTCTAACCCTGGGCAGTACCATCCTGACGACCTTCTAACCCTGGGCAGTACCATCCTGACGACCTTCTAACCCTGGGCAGTACCATCCTGACGACCTTCTAACCCTGGACTGTACCATCCTGATAACCATTAACCCTGGTCCGTACCATCCTGACGACCTTCTAACCCTGGGCAGTACCATCCTGACGACCTTCTAACCCTGGTCCGTACCATCCTGACGACCTTCTAAACCTGGGCAGTACCATCCTGACGACCTTCTAACCCTGGGCCGTACCATCCTGACGACCTTCTAACCCTGGGCCGTACCATCCTGACGACCTTCTAACCCTGGGCAGTACCATCCTGACGACCTTCTAACCCTGGTTCGTACCATCCTGACGACCTTCTAAACCTGGGCAGTACCATCCTGATGACCTTCTAACCCTGGTCCGTACCATCCTGACGACCTTCTAAACCTGGGCAGTACCATCCTGACGACCTTCTAAACCTGGGCCGTACCATCCTGACGATCTTCTAACCCTGGTCCGTACCATCCTGACGACCTTCTAACCCTGGGCCGTACCATCCTAACGACCTTCTAACCCTGGTTCGTACCATCCTGACGACCTTCTAACCCTGGGCAGTACCATCCTGATGACCTTCTAAACCTGGGCAGTACCATCCTGACGACCTTCTAACCCTGGGCAGTACCATCCTGACGACCTTCTAACCCTGGGCCGTACCATCCTGACGACCTTCTAACCCTGGGCAGTACCATCCTGATGACCTTCTAACCCTGGGCAGTACCATCCTGATGACCTTCTAACCCTGGGCAGTACCATCCTGATGACCTTCTAACCCTGGGCAGTACCATCCTGATGACCTTCTAACTCTGGACTGTACCATCCGGATGACCTTCTAACACTGGGCAGTACCATCCTGACCATCCTATCAACATTCTAACCCTGGATCGTGCCATCCTGACGACCTTCTAACCCTGGACTGTACCATCCTGATAACCATCTAACCCTGGGCATTACCATCCTGACGACCTTCTAACCCTGGGCAGTACCATCCTGATGAACTTCTAACCCTGGGCAGTACCATCCTGACAACCTTCTAACCCTGGGCAGTACCATCCTGATGACCTTCTAAACCTGGGCAGTACCATCCTGACGACCTTCTAAACCTGGGCCGTACCATCCTGACGATCTTCTAACCCTGGTCCGTACCATCCTGACGACCTTCTAACCCTGGGCCGTACCATCCTAACGACCTTCTAACCCTGGTTCGTACCATCCTGACGACCTTCTAACCCTGGGCAGTACCATCCTGACGACCTTCTAAACCTGGGCAGTACCATCCTGACGACCTTCTAACCCTGGGCAGTACCATCCTGACGACCTTCTAACCCTGGGCCGTACCATCCTGACGACCTTCTAACCCTGGGCAGTACCATCCTGATGACCTTCTAACCCTGGGCAGTACCATCCTGATGACCTTCTAACCCTGGGCAGTACCATCCTGATGACCTTCTAACCCTGGGCAGTACCATCCTGATGACCTTCTAACCCTGGGCAGTACCATCCTGATGACCTTCTAACACTGGGCAGTACCATCCTGACCATCCTATCAACATTCTAACCCTGGATCGTGCCATCCTGACGACCTTCTAACCCTGGACTGTACCATCCTGATAACCATCTAACCCTGGGCATTACCATCCTGACGACCTTCTAACCCTGGGCAGTACCATCCTGATGAACTTCTAACCCTGGGCAGTACCATCCTGACGACCTTCTAACCCTGGGCAGTACCATCCTGATGACCTTCTAACCCTGGGCAGTACCATCCTGACGACCTTCTAACCCTGGGCAGTACCATCCTAACGACCTTCTAATCCTGGACCGTGCCATCCTGATGACCTTCTAACCCTGGGCAGTACCATCCTAACGACCTTCTAACCCTGGTCCGTACCATCCTGACGACCTTCTAAACCTGGGCCGTACCATCCTGACGACCTTCTAACCCTGGGCAGTACCATCCTAACGACCTTCTAACCCTGGACTGTACCATCCTGACGACCTTCTAACCCTGGGCAGTACCATCCTAACGACCTTCTAACCCTGGGCAGTACCATCCTAACGACCTTCTAACCCTGGGCAGTACCATCCTAACGACCTTCTAACCCTGGGCCGTACCATCCTGACGACCTTCTAACCCTGAGCAGTACCATCCTAACGACCTTCTAACCCTGGGCAGTACCATCCTAACGACCTTCTAACCCTGGGCCATACCATATGTTTGCAGAGTTAGGCCAACAATATTTAATTCTAGGCATTCAGTTTCATATACATGTTGTAATATTCTCTATGTTAAAGGAGCGTTAACATGGCTTCCATAGAATGTTGTAGTGTCATGTAAATGCTCATAATGCAGAGCCTCAATGTCCCAACTTTCTAAATGCATACAAGATCGCATTTATTGACCGGACAGGTATAGAAATGTTGAGTTTGCTATTTGAACTGTACTTGAAACTAAATGTGAAACGTAAAAAAGTATATTTAAATGTTTTCCTGCCGATAATTGTGTAAATTTTCACTTTCATATTTAAAGCTGGACTATGCAGAAATCGCTCCACCGTTTTTTGTTAAAGTTCTAATAGTTAGCCTAATTTCAGTTTGTGACAAAACATACATGAATAGTGTAGAGAATCTTTGTACCATCTAAACCGCCGTGAAATATATTTTCCATAAACAAAAATATTTTATTTTCATCTGTTTGAAGCTGGTGCACAAAACTGAAAGTAAAAGAAGCAAAAACTACATGAAAGAATGGGAAGCATAGAAATAGCACACATAGAACAGATCAACCTCTTCTTTGTCTTGCTTTCAAACGCAATGATAGAACAAAAACTATGTGCATTTGTTTGTGTCCCTCAAAACGTTACATATTGCAGCTTTAAATTAGGCTGCATGCCACGCATGCACATAACACACCTGGCTCACTCCACCCTTGTCTCTGTGAGAACATAACTTATAGAATTTAAAGGGTAGTTCACCCAAATTAAAAATGTACATATGGATTTCCTTACCCAGTAAACAGGGTATGGACAAGGTACACTACATGACCAAAAAAATGTGGACAACTGCTTGTCAAACATCTCATTCCAAAACCATGAGCATTAATATAGAGTTGGTCCCCCCTTTGCTCCTATAACAGCCTCCACTCTTCTGGGAAGGTTTTCCACTAGATGTTGGAACATTGCTGTAGGTACTTGGTTTCATTCAGCCGCAAGAGCATTAGTGAAGTCGGGCATTGATGTTGGGCGATTAGGCCTGACTCACAGTCGGCCTTCCAATTCATCCCAAAGGTGTTCGATGGGGTTGGGGTCAAGGCTCTGTGCAGGCCAGTCAAGTTCTTCCACATCAATCTCAACAAACCATTTCTGGATGGACCTTGCTTTGTGCACAGGGGAATTGTCATGCTGAAACAGGAAAGGGCCTTCCCCAAACTGTTGCCACAAAGTTGGAAGCACAGGATTGTCTAGAATGTCATTGTATGCTGTAGTGTTACGATTTCCCTTTCCTGGAACTAAGGAGGCTGAACCATGAAAAACTGCCCTAGTCCATTTTTCCTCCTCCACCAAACTTTACAGTTGGCACTTTACATTGGGGCAGGTGGCGTTCTCTTGGGATCCGCCAAACCCAGATTTGTCCATCGGACTACCAGATGGTGAAGCTTGATTCATCAAGCCAGAGAATGCTTTTTTTATGCTGCTCCAGAGTCCAATGGCGGTGAGCTTTACACCACTCCAGCCGATGCTTGGCATTGTGCATGGTGATGTTAGGCTTGTGTGCGGCTGCTCGGCCATGGAGACCCATTTCATGAAGCTCCCGACGAACAGTTCTTGTGCTGACGTTGCTTCCAGAGGCAGTTTGGAACTCGGTAGTGAGTGTTGCAACCGAGGACAGACGATTGTTTTACATGCTACGCGCTTCAGCACTTGGTCAATCCTGTTCTGTGAGATTGTGTGGTCTACCACTTCGAGGCTGAGCCGTTGTCGTTCCTAGATATTTTCACTTCACAACAACTGCACTTCTAATTGACCGTTCCAACAGGGCAGAAATTTGACGAACTGACTTGTTGGAAAGGTGGCATCCTATAACGATGCAATGTTGAAAGTCTACTCCCAATGTTTGACTATGGAGATTGCATGGCTGTGTGCTTGATTTTATACACCTGTCAGCAAGGAGTGTGGCTGAAAAAAGCAGAATCCACTAATTTGAATGCGTGTCCACTTACCTTTTTTATATATTGTGTTTAACAGCAATCCATGCTTTGATTTAGGGTGCATTTGTAAATTGCCTCCAGTGTGTCAATGTGCTCTGGGTCATTCGTAAATTCAGAGCTTTGTCAGATTGTCTGTTAGTAAAATCATAGCGTTTTGCTCTCAGAGCGTTCAGAGCGCAAACTGGACGCTCTGGCCGAGGAGTGGGATTGATCAGAGTGTTCTGATATCACAACGGTAATCAAGCACCTAAGTTAACTGGCTGAAGTTGGCTAGCTTGCTAGCTACTTACGACACAAATGAGAGAACACCTCACTCTGAATTTTGTTTTCACCCAAGCAGAACTGGTTATGCTGTTTTCATGTTATCTAGTGATTGTAACTGTGCTGCTGAGAACAATTTAATTAAAAAAATTGCCATTTACTGATACATATTCAATGGGTGTTGCGCGTTCTTAAATTCATAAGTTATTCTGTGCTCTGGCACAGTCAGACGATAGTGTTCTGAAATTTGAGTAGATGGCTAAATTTAATTTACGAACGCACCTTTATTTCCCACATGCTAACATTTTAGCATTTGTGACACAATTCCCATTCAAGTCAAGGTACCGATATTTGCATATTTTGCGCGTCATGTTCAAAACATCTATAAATTAATTTGTTGAGCGTCACAGTAAATTGGAGATACTTTTGGATGATTTGGGACCACACATTAATACATTTAGTAAACTAAAGATTAAGTGAAATAATCTGTCTGTAAACAATTGTAACTCGTCCATGGCATTTTCATTCGTTGTCATGTCAAACAACATTGTATTCAAAGTGCCCACTATTATTTATATTCTAACCATAGAATTATAATAAACATTCTATTTCCATGATTCCAAAAGTTCACCCAAGTGTTTTGATCTAAATCGCAATTGCATCATTTGGTTAAAAACAAGGCCTAGTATTTTTGTCCATGTCGTGGCAGTGTGGAAATGATCTCAAATGATTGCAGGAAATGCAGAAATTGATGGAAATGCAGGAAATGATTTTAGGTTGAAGATGAATTGAACAGTATCAAACAATCCAAATGGAGAAAGACTCATTGAAATAATTTAGAATATACAGTTGAAGTCGGAAGTTTACATACACCTTAGCCAAGTATATTTAAACTCAGTTTTTCACAATTCCTGACATTTAATCCTAGTAAAAATTCCCTGTTTTAGGTCAATTGGGATCACCACTTAATTTTAAGAATGTGAAATGTCAGAATAATAGTAGAGAATTATATATTTCAGCTTTTATTTCTTTCATCACATTCCCAGTCGGTCAGAAGTTTACATACACTCAATTAGTATTTGGTAGCATTGCCTTTAAATTGTTTAACTTGGGTCAAACGTTTCGGGTAGCCTTCCACAAGCTTCCCACAATAAGTTGGGTGAATTTTGGCCCATTCCTCCTGACAGAGCTGGTGTAACTGAGTCAGGTTTGCATTCCTCCTTGCTCGCAAACGCTTTTTCAGTTCTGCCCACACATTTTCTATAGGATTGAGATCAGGGCTTTGTGATGGCCACTCCAATACCTTGACTTTGTTGAACTTAAAGGAATTTTGCCACAACTTTGGAAGTATGCTTGGGGTCATTGTCCATTTGGAAGACCCATTTGCGACCAAGCTTTAACTTCCTGACTGATGTCTTGAGATGTTGCTTCAATATATCCACATAATTTTCCTTGCTCATGATGCCATCTATTTTGTGAAGTGCACCAGTCCCTCCTGCAGCAAAGCACCCCACAACATGATGCTGCCACCCCTGTGGTTCACGGATGGGAAGGTGTTCTTCGGCTTGCAAGCCACCCCCTTTTTCCTCCAAACATAACGATGGTCATTATGTCCAAACAGTTCTATTTTTGTTTCATCAGACCAGAGGACATTCTTTGTCCCCATGTGCAGTTGCAAACCGTAGTCTGGCTTTTTGATTGTGGTTTTTGAGCTGTGACTTATTCCTTGCTGAGCGGCCTTTCAGGTTATGTTGATATTAGACTCGTTTTACTGTGGACGTAGATACTTTGTACCTGTTTCCTCCAGCATCTTCACAAGGTCCTTTGCTGTTGTTCTGGGATTGATTTGCACTTTTCGCACCAAAGTACGTTCATCTCTAGGAGACAGAACGCGTCTCCTTCCTGAGCGGTATGACGGCTGTGTGGTCCCATGGTGTTTTATACTTGCGTACTATTGTTTGTACAGATGAATGTGATACCTTCAGGCATTTGGAAATTGCTCCCAAGTATGAACCAGACTTGCGGAGGTCTACAATTTATTTTCTGAGGTCTTGGCTGATTTCTTTTGATTTTCCCATGATGTCAAGCAAAGGGGCACTGAGTTTGAAGGTAGGCCTTGAAATACATCCACAGGTACACTTCCAATTGACTCAAATGATGCCAATTTGCCTAACAGAAGCTTCTAAAGCCATGACATAATTGTCTGGAATTTTCCAAGCTGTTTAAAGGCACAGTCAACTTAGTGTATGTGAACGTCTGACCCACTGGAATGTGATACAGTGAATTATAAGTGAAATAATCTACCTGTAAAAGATTGTTGGAAGAATTACTTGTCATGCACAAAGTAGATGTCCTAACCGACTTGCCAAAACTGTAGTTTGTGAACAAGAAATTTGTGGAGTGGTTGAAAAATGAGTTTTAATGACCTAAGTGTATGTACATTTCTGACTTCAACAGTATTTCATTTTCCATAGGTCTTTTTGGCAAAATAATGGGATGTGTTGCCAAAACAAATGAATGAAAGTGTTATTATTAAGAATTATTATTATAAGTAAAAGCGCCAACAGGGGTACATTTTTTTCCATCTTTTGAACATTTTGAGATTTTGGGGCTTCGTCAAGCAACTAGTTACCAAAAAAAATGTATGTACTGTGATGTCGGTGTTATTATGGAGCCATGAAAAATAATTTATTTGAAATAATTGTAATGTGCCGCCAAACTGAAAATGTTGACTCTGTAGTGCGCTTTGTGATAAAAGCACCAGATTTGGCTTAGAGGCAGATGTACATGTACTGTATGTACCCTGAAAATATTTCAATTTTGGTTTTGGTACCTAGGGGGTGTAGCAGCCTCCTAAAAATATGTAAATGCATTTTTAGATTCCAGTCAGTGTCTCTGTACCAAGTTGAGTCTCATCTTTCAGATTCAATTGGAATTGAGTTGATAGCCTAGCATTACAATGTTAGAGACAAAAGTCTGATGGCACCGTTGCCCATATCGCCGGCCGTTCTTACTGTAGGTTGTACCCGTAAATTTTTTTTGCTCAAACGCTAATTTCTCAGCCCGTTGAATATCACAGACACACATTTTTGTTTATATTAATAACAGGACAATGTTCATGTTGCTATGGATGAAATGTATCAAAATAACTGTTAAAAACATGAAAAACACACAAAAGCGTATATTTTTTGACAACAAATTTAATTATAAATGAGTGGGAAAAAAATATTATACTTATTTTGGGCAAATAAAACAATTTCCTTGAATTACAAACGTTTAATGAAATATGTCACTGCTTGACAGTGTCTCTTTACAATCATTACTAATTTGGGGTAAAATATGACCCCATTTTGCGCTTTTAAGATAAAAAATATGTTGGCACTTTTAAGGTTGTTATTTCTATTATCACTACTACTACTATAATAACAATAACTTATTATGATGCTGTAACTCTTCCAGTCCAGGAGAGGGTACTTCAGAAAGCTCATCATGTGTTGGAGATGCCTGGAGGACCTCTCTCCCTCACTCTGAGAGACAACCTGAAGCCTCCACCCACAACAACCTCCTCAGTCAGCAGTCAGGAGGTGAGGCCAGACTATCCAGTACAGCTGCACCTATATAGTGCCTGCTTAGTCACATAACTTGTTAGATAAAACATTTATCTTCTATAATATGAGGTCAAAATACACGTCAATTCACTAGACTTGTAATTGCATCCCAGTAAACACATATCGTGGATCTGCCTGTCAGGTAATAACTTTATTATCCCTTCAAATGAGGTCAAAATAGTCTGCATTGATTTTATTGCATGTTTGATTTATGTGATGTTATGACGAGTGAAATATAAATTTACAATATGAGAAATGACAACAACATACATTTTAGCCAAACTAATCTGTATTTAACGGACAAATGCCAAACCAGTTGCTAGATTTATCAGATAATCTAGACGCAGCTGTACGATCAACCTACAGTAATAAATTAATAATAAACGTAGATAAAGACAGACATAATAATCATTAACACCTTTTTTCTCTAGTCACCAGTCCCTCCCCTTCCATCCCTCCCTTCCTGTCCAGACATCACCACCTGGTGTCCTAGAGCATGAACTCCATCTAGACTCCTACCTACTGCGATACCTGAAGGAGAGCCCTGGGGCTGGAAGAGACCTCCAGCAGCAGCTGTTCTCTCTGGGCTGCTCTGTCCACCTCTACCCAGAGGATGGGAGGGCAGTGGTCAGAGGCTCAGGCCAAGCTGGGTCATGTGGAGATGGGGTTGGGGTGGGACCTTGGAAGGCACAGGTAGAGAAACTGTTCAAACATCTCCATGAGCGGTACCAATGTCACTATGAGGTAGACCCACGTAAGCTCCAGACTCTGTTGCGGAGCAGTACCCTGGGTTCGGAGGATGTGAGGGTTTACTGCGAGGCAGGGGAAGGGTTTGCGGTGGTGGTTGGGGAGGGGCCCGAGGTCCAGGCCAAGCTGAAGGAGCTGGAGGCCTTCCAGGCTCAGGGTCTGAGCTCCGTGCAGCAGGAGAATATCAGCACCACCTGTCAACTTGGACAGTCCAAGCTCCGTCTTCTAGGGAAAGTTATAGAGAAGGATCTAGGTGAGGTTGTTCCAGGGGTGAAGGGTGACTCATCTCAGCTGGTGCTGGAGGGTTCAGCAAGTGAAGTCTGTACAGCCAGATTGTTGATTTCAGATAAAATCTCTCTGGTGCTGGAGCGGGTGGTGCCTGAGGTGTCCCTCCACCTCCTGTCCTTCCTGAGAGAGCAGTATGGGAGGCCTGGGAACCTGAGCAGTCTGCTGGGGTTGGGACTCCATGTAGAGGTAGAGTTGGGGGATACAGAGCTCCGTCTGTTCTCCCTCTCCTCTGGGAAACTGGACCAGGCTGAGAAGGATCTGCTGGGGGAGTTTGGGGAGGAGAAGATTGACGTGCCCAAAGGTGCCTTCCAGGCTGAACTGAAGTCCAAACTTGAGAAGAAGGTGAAGGAGATGAACCAGAGCAGACGCAGGGTGGTAGCCAGGTACGGTCCTGGGTGTAGAGTGCAGCTGCTGGGCCACCTGACGCAGGTTCAGGAGCTGAGGGAGGAAATTGGACTGGTCTCGCAGAAAGGCCCCAGTGTAAGAGTTGTGGGACGCCCTCAACAGAACCATGGTGGCGTAGTCGGTGAAGCAGGCGCCGGACCAAGACGTAAGGAGACCGTTACAGCCACCAGCTATCACCTCCGGGGGGGGGCTGCAGGTAGTTGTTTGTCAGGGTGACATCACCAAGGAACAGGCAGATGCACTGGTGAACGCAGCCAATGAGAATCTGTATCACGCTGGGGGCGTGGCTGCAGCTCCGAGCCGGGCGGGGGGGCCTGAGGTACAGCGGGCCAGCAGGGATCTGGTTAGGCAGTTAGGGAGAGTACCTACAGGTACAGTGGTAAAGACCACAGGAGGGAATCTGCCTTGTAAGATGCTGCTGCATGCAGTGGGACCAGTAGGGGGGAATGTTGGTGGGAATGAGCGCCCTCTGCTGGAGAAGACAGTAAAGGCAGCCCTGGATCTGGCAGAGACTATGGAGCTCCAGACCCTGGCCATGCCCTGCATTAGCTCAGGGTTATTCGAGGTTCCTCTGAAGGTGTGCTCTGAGGCCATAGTCTCTGCAGTGAGGGACTTTGGGAGGGAACAGCGCATCCTTACCAAGGTCACTCTGATTGATATGAGTGGAGAGTCAGTGAGAGTAATGCAGGAGGCCTGTGAAAGGCTGTTACAGGGGAACAGGACGTTTTCTGGGTGGGAGGTAGAGTCCAGCACCACCACCACCACTACACATGCTCCCCAGAGAGACACCACTGCTGCCTCCATCAGGGGACCAGTGGTTCCAGAGGTCTGTGTCCAGGTGGAGATCATCCAGGGAACCATAGAGAAACAGCAGGTGAGAGAGATACACACTGACATGGCCACAGCCTTGATTCAACAACATTCTGTGAATTATGCTCTTTCTCTCTCAAGGTGGATGCCCTGGTGTCCCCCATGGTTGGTAGTGACCCTCTCTCCTCCCGAGTGGGTAATGTCTTGTTGGATGCAGCTGGACCGGCGCTGATGACAGCGTTTCTGAGTGAATCAGGGGGACAGACTGCACCTGGTGACAACGTTCTGGTGGAGGAACTGTCTGGCATTAGCCCTGGCCATGTCTTCTTCCTCAGCTGTACACAGTGGGACAACAACCCCCAAGGACCAGCAGTACAGGTGTGTGTGTGTGTGTGTGTGTGTGTGTGTGTGTGTGTGTGTGTGTGTGTGTGTGTGTGTGTGTGTGTGTGTGTGTGTGTTGTGACCTTTGAACCTCCATTAACCCTTGACCTCTGGTCCTCTCTCAGGCTCTGAGGCAGGGTGTGAGGAAAATCCTGACCTCTTGTTAGAACTGAGGCTTCCGTTCCATTGCCTTCCCTGTAGTTGGAGTTGGTGAGGTTCTCCAGTTCCCTAACAATGTGGCAACACAGGTTCTGCTAGAAGAGATCCATGGGTACGAGCAGAACCGAGCGAGCAGAACCCCTTTCCTTTACTGCATTGTCGTTCATTCCAATGACAGAGATTCTACCAAGGTGAGGAGAGACTTTTTTAAAGAAGGTATCATAGAATTACACAAAATGCCTTTAACTTCAATATGTTTCAACCAATCACATTGCAGATTCTCTGAAGCCGTTATAATATTGTGTAAAACATCCATAATTACAGATTTTTTTCAATAATAACAGTTACAGTCCTTCATTGCAGTTGTATTCTTCGTTCTAATCTACAGGCTTTTCAGACTGCCCAGAATGCTTTGCATCTCAGAGGGTTCGTATTGGGTACTCGACCAGAGAAAGGTGACTTACCACACTTCACCCCCACCTTTAAATCAAATACATTATTAGTATGTGATTGATCCATTTGAAGTTATAATTATGAACCCTCCCTATAGACATCAGGATTGTGCTGCTTGGGAAAACCGGAGGAGGTAAAAGTGCTGGAAACACAATCTTCGGACAAGATGATGTGTTCCTCTCAGACAGTTCCTCCATCTCCTCAACACAGATATGTGAAGCTCAGACCAAGAACATCAAAGGAAGAAACATCACCCTGATTGACACACCTGGATTCTTTGACACTGACATCCCTGAAGAGGAGCTGAAACCTAAAATAGTCAAATGTATAACAGAGTGTGCTCCGGGGCCACATGCCTTTCTCATTGTACTGATAGTGGAACGGTACACAGTCCACGAGAATGACGCCATAGCGAAAATCGAGACATATTTTTCACCAGAGGCCTTCAAATATGCCACAGTCCTCTTCACTCATGGTGACCAGCTCAATGGTTTGACCATTGAGAAGTTTGTCCAACAGAATGATGAACTGAACAAGCTTGTGGAGAAATGTGGAGGCCGCTGTCACGTGATCGACAACAAACACTGGAACACCAATCAGCAGGGTCGGTACAGCAATCAGTGCCAAGTAGCAGAGTTACTCAACACCATAGAGAAGATGGTGAGAGATAACGGAGGAGGGTTCTACACCAACGAGATGCTCCAAGAGGCAGAGAGATTAATACAAGCAGAGATAGAGAGTCTTAGGAATGAGTCAAAAGGCCAGATGTCAGAGGAAGAGATGAGAAAACAGGCTAAAGAAAAAGTGAGGAAGAAACTTCAGATCAAAATTACAGGTATACTAATAGGTACAGTGATAGGCATAGCTGCAGCAGTTGTCTCTGGGACCGCTGCTACAGCAGGAGCAATACGAGGAGGGATAGTAGGAGCTACTGCAGCAGAGGAGGCAGAGACAGTACAGGAGGCTGCAAAAAAAGCAGGTAGTGCTGTCTGCTATAAGCGAAGGTTCTGAATGACCAAGAAGATAACCTTTTGAAAGGTTACAGTAACAGATAAACTTGGAATCATTGAAATAAATGGTGGAAAAGTATGTTTCAACATCTGACTAACTATGTAGACATCAGTCAGTTATATTCCACTGTTGAATAGCTTTTTGTCCCATTTCTTTTTCTTTCTGTTTTGTTAAAAGCAGATGACAGGGTTATGGTTAAACTGCATTGGGGTTCAGGACCATGACCGTCCATAGGCTTATGGTTCACACATGTGGTCGAGGGATGACCATTTATTGGGATGACTCATGTACTGGAGGCAGCTTTGCAGGGTAGTCACTTGCTGGCACAGCCACCAAGTCATCAAGTTGAGTTTTTAACCTAACCCTAAGATTAACCATACCCTTAACCACATACACATGGAGTGATTTCAGTGTCAACAGAAGTTGTATTTGAATTTTTAAAAAAATGTGTATTTTGTATTAGGATATTCAGTTTGAGTTTAATATTTAAAAAAAAAATTAAATACACAATTGAATCATTGAATTCATCAGCTGAACCTGTGTGTAATTATTTACAAATGTATTGAATAAGTATTGCATTCAGTTTAAAATGTCAATTAATTGAATATTAAAATACTATATTTATATTTTCAGTTTTAACATGGTAATTATTGCATTCGTTGTCTGTGTATGAAGTTTATAAACCATTATTTCAAGTTAATCAAAGCTCAATATATTCAACTTCACACATGCATTTAGATTCCATTTTCAAGTTCAGTTCTCTAAATGTAGATTCAAAACCAGAGACAACATCCTGGTACTTTGCCAGGCAGGAAAGGTAGAGGATAAACTGCTCTCTGTGGTAAAACAAAATTTCTGAAGGTTTCTGACACCAGTGTGGCATGTTGAATTCATTTTCTTCCTATGAATTTGGCTATACATTATTATGACCCCATTCCTTAAAGCTAAGACTGGAGCATAGATGTGTTCCCCTCTATGATCATCACAGGCCGTGTTAGATCACAAAAAAATGAACTTTGGCCCCCATAAGAACATAGCCGAATAGCCCTTCTAAGAATACCCTTTCTAAAGGATAGCCATTCCACTCCCTATTTAATCTTGTGCCTGACTGGGTTCGAACCATGTCTCCTGCATGTCACAATACTGTGTTAGCCCACTTAGGTAAAGCCCATAGGGATTAGTTCAGGAAGCTAACACTAGTCTTCAAGTCTCCAGCGAGGTTCATCGAACCACCTCAGTTACATTTCACCCTCCTTTGACCTCGTACTCAGAGATCACGACATCAATATAACTGACTGGGTTAGAAATCAGGCACAACAACAAAACTTTGTGTCAAACAGAAGCCGAAGGATCTGTGCATCCCATTTAATGAGAGTGCAACAGAGGTAGTTTGGGGATCCATCCATGTGATGAGTAGCCTCTTAATTACCAGACTGATTATCACGCGTAGCGAACCATTCATGTAACTCGCGGGATCAGGCTGCTCGCGAGGCTATATGATGAGCAACCTTGGCTGAGACATGAAGACATCCTAGTTTGACTGTTGGGGTTCTAACCCAGGTCTCTTGTGCACCAGACAATGCAACTTTTCAGGTCTCAAACAAAACGTGGTCATGGACCACCTGTGTTACACTTCATCCCCCTTTTACTTTCTCCTTGAAGAGACCCATCCAAGTCACAGGACCATTGCCTTGGCTTTATCTCAACAGGTTAACACAGTCTTAACGCAGTCCGTCACATGAAACCAGGGGCAGACTGGGGCCAAAAATCAGCCCTGGCATTTCAAACACACCGGCCCATAATTTTTCTTGAGTCCCCCATTATTAGCTAAATAAGGATACGTGTTTTTGGAACACTGCACATGAAATACTGTTTTCACATGTGCTTACATGTTGTTGAATTCTAGCTTGAAATATACCTATTCATGTTACCATACTACCTATTCATGAAACCTCTGGGAGGGGGCCAGAGGGGCCATACCAAAACAACCGTCCTACTACAGTCCTATCTCACACGCATAAACTACAATTCCACGCCCACAAAGGTTCTAGCATCAGGCAGGGCCATGACTACACCAGCGAGAGGAACCAATTCATGGAGCCAGAAATCTTTCTGATTGAGAGGGGGTAAAATACTTATTTCCCTCATTAAAATGCAAATCAATTTATAACATTTTTGACATGCGTTTTTCTGGATTTTTTTGTTGTTATTCTGTCTCTCACTGTTCAAATAAACCTACCATTAAAATTATAGACTGATCATTTCTTTGTCAGTGGGCAAACGTACAAAATCAGCAGGGGATCAAATACTTTTTTCCCTCACTGTAATTTGAATAGTGAAATGTCTCTGTTGTGTTTAATTGGCAACAGACGCTGACGTGCCCGTAATGCAATGTAATGGCAGACTAGGAAGTGCCTCCAGAATTGCATCCTATTCCCTATGATCTACATGTTGCTAAGGCAACATAAACTGAAGTTGCAAAAAGGGTCACTGCAGATAGAAGCTATTTGGTTAACTATTTAACTAACTATCAGTCTTATGGCTTGGGGGTAGAAACTGTTCAGGGTCCTGTTGGTTCCAGACTTGGTGCATCGGTACCCCTTGCAGTGCGGTAGCAGAGAGAACAGCCTTTTTACTTATTTATTTTATTTGATTTATTTCACCTTTATTTAACCAGGTAGGCAAGTTGAGAACAAGTTCTCATTTACAATTGCGACCTGGTCAAGATAAAGCAAAGCAGTTCGACAACATACAACAACACAGAGTTACACATGGAGTAAAACAAATATACAGTGAATAATACAGTAAAAAAATAAGTCTATGTACAATGTGAGCAAATTAGGTGAGATAAGGGAGGTAAAGGCAAAAAAAGTCCATGGTGGCAAAGTAAATACAATATAGCAAGTAAAACACTGGAATGGTAGATTTGTAGTAGAAGAAAGTGCAAAGTAGAAATAGAGATGGGCTATGTACAGGTGCAGTGATCTGTGAGCTGATCTGACAGCTGGTGCTTAAAGCTAGTGCGGGAGATAAGCGTTTCCAGTTTCAGAGATTTTTGTAGTTCGTTCCAGTCATTGGCAGCAGAGAACAGGAAAGAGAGACGGCCAAAGGTGGAATTGGCTTTGGGGGTGACCAGAGAGATATACCTGCTGGAACGCGTGCTACAGGTGGGTGCTGCTATGGTGACCAGTGAGCAGAGTTAAGGGGGGACTTTACCTAGCAGGGTCTTGTAGATGACCTGGAGCCAGTGGGTTTGGCGATGATTATGAAGCGAAGGCCAGCCAACGAGAGCGTACAGGTCGCAGTGGTGGGTAGTACATGGGGCTTTGGTGACAAAACGGATGGCACTGTGATAGACTGCATCCAGTTTGTTGAGTAGGGTATTGGAGGCTATTTTGTAAATGACATCGCCAAAGTCGAGGATCGGTAGGATGGTCAGTTTTACGAGGGTATGTTTGGCAGCATGAGTGAAGGATGCTTTGTTGCGAAATAGGAAGCCAATTCTTGATTTAACTTTGGATTGGAGATGTTTGATGTGAGTCTGGAAGGAGAGTTTACAGTCTAACCAGACACCTAGGTATTTGTAGTTGTCCACATATTCTAAGTCAGAACCATCCAGAGTTGTGATGCAGGACAGGCGGGCAGGTGCAGGCAGCGATCGGTTGAAGAGCATGCATTTAGTTTTACTTGTATTTAGGAGCAGTTGGAGGCCACGGAAGGAGAGTTGTATGGCATTGAAGCTTGTCTTTCTGTAGTGACTGGAATTTAAATGGAATTGTTTACAATGACAACCAATGTTGCTTTCCTTTCCTTTCTCATATTCCCCACACCCCACCACAACATTCACAGAACAACTGATCATATTACCACTGTTTCACTATAGTACCTCAGGAATTCATTAATTGTAATAGAAGTTGTAAGCCTGCTCCTAATCCAGATAGACGCCCTAACAGGTAAGACCACCTGTGTGTTTCCTGTAATATTTTGTATTATTATGTTCAACTAAGATTGTGTGCTCTAAATATCCTAATCCTAATAAATAACTTTGTTATTCTGTTTTTAAAAGGTCATTGGACAAGACAAAGTTCAAGTTGCAATGTTATGGAAAATAAATGTCTTATCTAACAGGTTATGTGACTCAGCATGTACTGCATGAACCTTGACTCAGCATGTACACTAAACAAAAATATAAACGCAACATGTAAAGTGTTGATCCCATTTTTCATGATCTGAAATAAAGATCCCAGAAAATGTTCGATACGCACAAAACGCTTGTTTCTCTCAGGTTTTGTGCACACATTTGTCTACATCCCTGTTGACTGATTTTCTTATATGAACTGCAACTCAGCAAAATCGTTGAAATTGTTGTGTTTATATTTTTGTTCAGTATAGTTTATAGGCGGTGTCGTGGAAATATTTGGTCAATCATATTTCACAAATACAGGAGCATGTGAATTCAAATAGACTTTTTATTACTTCATAATAAAAGCGGAGCTGGATCATGAATACAACTGCCTTTCAGTCTTGGCACAGAATACTTTATACATTTGTCCTCTTTACGTCATACTCATAGTAACTCCTCTTAATGGCTCATCACCTCTGGCATTTAGCCACCGCCATCATATTGCCTTCATATTAGGACATGCAACCTGTAGAGTCACAGAAATAGTTTCATGCATGTAGGACCATAGCAACAGACATTGGCACTCTACAGGATTAACCAATACATGACATCCTGCTGACTCCACTGAAAGGAGAACCCCTGTTCTGGTAAAAACCCAAGAGGTGTAACCATAGTTGGCCATAACAGTTACAAGAAGAACCACGTGCATGTCTAACGGTGTCAAATGACCAAGAGCACATACACTAGTTTTGCTGCCTCCTTCTGAAATAAATAATTGCCACATATGTACTGAAAAATTCACAATAGCGGCAGGTATCCTAGTGGTTAAGCGCATTGGGCCAGTAACGTGTTTGAATCCCTGAGCCGACTAGGTGATCAGTCTGTCAATGTGCTTTTGAGCAAGGCAGTTAAACCCTAGTTGCTCTGGACAAGAGCTAAATGTAAAGTTGTGTCTGTGTATTCTGGGCTCACTGCTGACTGTGGAGGTTGTTGTGGGTGGAGAACCCAGGCTGCCTCTCAGAGAAATACATGATTAGGGTTCTGAACTACCCTCTCCTGGACTGAAAGGTTACAGACATAGAGAGGCTAGCGGAGTTGTAGTAATATATAAAGTAAACTATGTACAACTTTAAAGTGCTCGTTTAATTTTTAAATATATTAAATCTACATGTTTCCTTATTTAAGATTGTTAATATACTATAGAACGGTTTGTTTAAGATCCAAGTTTGCGGTGATGTTTTCAATGTGTTTTTCTCCAATTCATGCTTTGGTCACAAAATACAAGTGTAGCACTGAGTAAGTAGCCGTTCTACGCCAACTTCTTTTATAGAGGTGAGGTCCTCTAATAATTACCAAACACTATATCAACAATTTATAATATCACAGGTTCTTTACCAACAGGGGTGGATCATGGAGAATATGTGACAGAAAATAAAGTTGTTAATAGACACCCTTTTTAACTGCAGAAG
The DNA here is from genome assembly GCF_901001165.1 of Salmo trutta. Taxonomy (NCBI): domain Eukaryota; kingdom Metazoa; phylum Chordata; class Actinopteri; order Salmoniformes; family Salmonidae; genus Salmo; species Salmo trutta. Next base: position 53,815,412 of record NC_042961.1, on the reverse strand, counting down.
CATAGTTTCAGTTCGTAGATTCAATAGAATTGTATGGTCTGCATATAAATATAACACAATCTTCAGCTCTGTCACTCGCAGAGTCATTATTAGCTTGATATAATAAGAGCTTTCAAACAAAGTGCATTGTTGAGGGAGGTGTGTCGTAGGCAGAAGGAGAGCAGTTCGGCTGAGCAACACATACTTAAGATTAGTCAACCAGGTTGCCACACTGGAATTTGGACTGAAGACACATTCACCGCTCTCATCCTCCCCAGGTACGCCAACCTGTACACGTCTAAATATATCTGCTGGCACCTGGAAACACTGGCATTTTAAAAGGCAAATCCCACACCCCAACAACAATAGTATGTACAACTTTGAAAATTGAACGTGCTTTAAATGCCAGAATGGCATACTTGTTTCGGTTTTCATATATAAACACAGCAAAAAAAGAAACGTCCCTTTTTCAGGACCCTGTCTTTCAAAGATAATTTGTAAAAATCTAAATAACTTAACAGATCTTCATTGTAAAGGGTTTAAATACTGTTTCCCATAAACAATTAATGAACATGCACCTGTGGAACGGTCATTAAGACACTAACAGCTTACAGATGGTAGGCAATTAAGGTCCCAGTTATGAAAACTTAGGACACTAAAGAGGCCTTTCTACTGACTCTGAAAACACCAAAAGAAAGATTCCCATGGTCTCTGCTCATCTGCATGAACGTGCCTTAGGCATGCTGCAAGGAGGACTGCAGATGTGGCTAGGGCAGAAAATTGCAATGTCTGTACTGTGAGATGCCTAAGACAGCGCTACAGGGACACAGGATGGAAAGCTGTTCGTCCTCGCAGTGGCAGACCACGTGTAACAACACCTGCACAGGATCGGTTCATCCCGAACATCACACCTGCGGGACAGGTACAGGATGGCAACAACTGCCCGAGTTACACCAGGAACGCACAATCCCTCCATCAGTGCTCAGACTGTCTGCAATAGGCTGAGAGAGGCTGGACTGAAGGCTTGTAGTTGTAAGACAGACAGGACTGGCAAAAAGTGCCCTTCACTGACGAGTCGCGGTTTTGTCTCACCAGGGGGGATGGTCGGATTCGTGTTTATTGTTGAAGAAATGAGCGTTACACCGAGGTCTGTACTCTGAAGCTGGATCGATTTGGAGGTGGAGGGTCTGTCATGGTCTGGTGCGGTGTGTTACAGCATCATCGGACTGAGCTTGTTGTCATTGCAGGCAATCTCAACGCTTTGCGTTACAGGGAAGACATCCTCCTCCCTCATGTGGTACCCTTCCTGCAGGCTCACCCTGAAGACAGGAATGTCAGTGTTCTGCCGTGACAAGCGAAGAGCCCGGATTTAAATCCCATTGAGCACGTCTGGGACCTGTTGGATCGGAGGGTGAGGGCTAGGGCCATTCCCCCCAGAAATGTCTGGGAACTTGCAGGTGCCTTGGTGGACGAGTGGGGTAACATCTCACAGCAAGAACTGGCAAATTTGGTGCAGTCCATGAGGAGGAGATGCACTGCAGTACTTAATGCAGCTGGTGGCCACACCAGATACTGACTGTTACTTTTAACCCCCGTTCAGGGACACATTATTCCATTTCTGTTAGTCACATGTCTGTGGAACTTGTTCAGTTTATGTCTCAGTTGTTGAATCTTGTTATGTTCATACAAATATTTACACATGTTAAGTTTGCTGAAAATAAACGCAGTTGACAGTGAGAGGACGTTTTCTTTTTTTCTGAGTTTAATTTGCTGCACACTATTGAGGAAGAGAATAGTCTTTTGAGACCGAGGGTGCGGTCCAAACACTTAAAAGACACACCCTATCCCCTCAGCCCTCAAATTAAGTGGACACTTCTGATGACATTTCATGACGTCTGACGAGTATACACTTGCAGGGCAAGGGGCGAGGGAGACAGGAATGATTTTTAAATGGACCACCCTTGGCAGGAAATTCATCTCTCCTTCATCCAGCAATGATTGTGTTTTCAGCCACTGGTAACTTTTGGGTGCTTTATATGCTCTACAGTCAATTATGCTTGCATGTCTACTTATAATGTACCAAAATGGGCGAATGGCGGGAATCAACGTAATTCAAATCAAATTGTATTGGTCACATGGACGTGTTTAGCAGATGTTATTGCTGGTGTAGCGAAATGCTTGTGCTTCTAGACAGTGCAGCAATATCTAACATGTAATATCTAGCAATTTCACAACAAATACCTAATACACAAAAATCTAAGTAAGGAATGGAACTAAGAATATAAATATATGGACGAGCAATGTCAGAGCGGCATAGACTAAGATACATTAGAATAGTATAGAATACTGTATATACATATGAGATGAGTAATGCAAGATATGTAAACATTATTAAAGTGATGTTGTTAAAAGTGACTAGTGTTTCATTTTATTAAAGTGCCAATGATTTCAAGTCTGTGTAAGTAGGCAGCAGCCTCTCTGTGCCAGTGATGGCTATTTAACAGTCTGATGGCCTTGAGATATAAGCTCTTTTTCAGTCTCTCAGTCCCAGCTTTGATGCACCTGTACTGACCTCACCTTCTGGATGATAGCGGGGTGAACAGGCAGTGGCTCAGGTGGTTGTTGTCCTTCATGATCTTTTTGGCCTTCCTGTGACATCGGGTGTTGTAGGTGTCCTGGAGGGCAGGTAGTTTACCCCCTGTTGATGCGTTGTGCAGACCGCACCACCCACTAGACAGGCCTACGGTTGTGGGCGGTGTAGTTGCCATACCAGGTGGTGATGCAGCTCGACAGGATGCTCTCAATTGTGCATCTGTAAAAGTTTGTGAGGGTTTTAGGTGACAAGCCATTAGGTGAATGTGCATTAGATGGTGCATTCTCAGTAGGTTGAGCCTACTATGCTGAGACGTTTAGCCTACAGCATTAGTTTTGACTAAACTGTACATTCTAAATAGTATGCTTGATTAGTACACAGTATGCAGTTTAAGTAAGTAGTAGGCAAGCCAGATTTCAGACACGGCCTGTGCATTAACTTGAGAATTTCACACATTTCTGGAAGAGGCTTCGAGATAATTCGAAACTGCAGCCACTCCAATTTATATTTTTCTCCTGGTTCCCAAATTGCGGGCTTCCCGACTGTAGTCTATGTGGTTGTTTTGACAACACATTCCAGGATTTACTTCCAGTTATAATTTTTTTAATATAAAATTGATTACCCTTGTGAAAAAGTACAATCAATTGGCCATTTATATCCATTCTCTGAGAGAGAGAAGGCAAAGGGGATACCTAGTCTGTTGCACAATTGAATGCATTCAACCAACATTTTTTCCCCCGCATTTAACCCAACCCATCTGAATCAGAGAGGTACTGCCTTAATCGATGTCATAGGGGAAGTTGTCGATTTTTTTCCACCTTGCCAGGTCGGGGATTCAAACCAGCTACCTTTGGGTTACTGACCCAACACTCTGAACCGCTAGGCTACCTGAGGGTTTTGTGTGTTGTGTGCGTGTGTAATATATATCTTTTGTTTGTTTTATCCCATCCTTCAGCTACACTCAACCCCTCTCATCCATCTCTGAAGACCATCACGTTTCTATTTGCCATAGATTTTTTTACAGTGATGTGGCATTTCACAAAAGTTCTGAACCTTTCTATTCTCATTTCTACAGATTGTAAATCAAAGATAAACATTTTTGCTAAAAGTATTATTATATTATTGATCGATTGACTGTGGAGTTGTTTTGTGTATCAGTTCATAAACCATGTGCCATGGAATCGGTACATCGAAAATCTATTCCCAACTATTTTGCCGTCTATATGGCACAGTTGTAACTTTTTTGGTACTTAAATTAACCTGGTATACTTTTTTATTCATCACATTTTTCTTTAACCAACTTTGTTCTTTATTGCAGGGTGACAGAGAAGTTCCTTACTTTTCCCCCATTCTACTTTGGGTAGAGCAGACATTTCCATATATTTTTGTAAACTGCACGTGTGACAACTCCAACAGTACTATTTATGATATAATTTTCAAAGATTATATATTCAAATTTTTTACTCACAAAATATTGTTTAGTATATTTGAATTAAACATAATATTGGTTGTATTATTTGTTCTGTGTTTTCTGGTGGAATATACTGAAATTGCAACCAAGTTTCTCTGGCTTGTTTTAAATATAGCAATATTTTGGATATTATTTCATTCAATGTGCTGCATTCAATCAACTCGCAAGTCAGAAATGTCTGATTTCTGAAAAGCACCTGAATTCAGCAATAATGATGTGTATGTAGCCTACATACACACCCACAGTATATGCTATGGTAAATATTGGACTCAATAGCTAATCACTTAGCCTAAACATACACCCTGCAGTATACGGCAACAAAAAAATGCATTTATGGTTCTCAGGTCAGCCCAACAGTGGCAGTGGAGCACCTCACTGTATGGAGCCTCTCCTTCTACCATTGGGCGGATTCGATTATGCTGAGCCGATTTGAACCGGCAAGCGTGGTTCAAATCGAATAGCAATCTGTCACTTGGTCATGTTGTCAACATTGCTGCATGATGCATCATCCGGAAACATAGAAAATCTATTTTCCATACAATATATATTTGAATTTTCAAACTAGTTTTCATCGGAAAGGCAGAAAAAGTGTTAATATGTATCAAAAGCAATCACTTTTGCATGTGAAAACAAAAAATCCTTCTCATTACCCCGCATGTTTAATTACACCACTTTTGATTTGAGTCGACATCACTGTGGGCTTTGAACCGGGTCAGGAGGCAGCCCTGTTCCAAAACGAATGCAATCAGCTTTCACCCGGTGCAAAAGACGCTTAACTGGGCGACCGGGCCAGATCAACCGAATCCCCACAACGAGCAGCGCGTGAACACAGACGTTGCTTTTCCGTACGGACCGGACGGACTAAATCTGAACCAATAATAGACGACTAGGCGATCTCTATAGTTCATCAAATTATGTCAATCTGATCAAAGAATAGGAATTCGTGCCCAGGCGTGGGTGTATGTGGTGGCAGCAGTGTAGTTATTCTCCTCGATCGACTGACTAATAGTCAGGCTACTTTATAATATGGACGTTTACAAATACCCTGTTTTCTTCGAGTGCCAGACTCTGGACACATCACAGAAAGAGAAGATAAAAAAGTATTTTGAAATTCGACGTAAATCCGGTGGCGGAGATTGTGGACCAGTAGAATCAGTTGGTGACAAAGTTTACAAGGTTGCGTTTACTTACCGGAAAGGTATGAAAATGTTATATATACACACAATATAGCCTACTGTGCCAATGTCGGTTCATAAATCAACGTTTGTTTTTTCAATATATGTTTTATTCTATGGCCCATTTGATTATTATCTATATAGTCCTACATTTTGGTAAAACACTATTTAAACTTTCTAGGGGGATTTGTTGAATCAGAAAGTTTGTTAGATATGCGGTTTTCACTAGTTACCACAGCCACACATGTCAAAGTTGGCTATCATCAACATTCATGAAAACATTGCTTGATTTAAGGTTAGGGTTGCGCATTATGTTAATATTGTGGTTAAGGTTAAGGTTAGGGTTAGGTTTAAAAATCTGATTTTAATTAAGCAAAGAAAATGTAGAATTAACCATGCGGCGGTAGGTAACCTAGTGGTTAGAGCGAAAGGGTGCGAGATCGAATACCCGAGCTGACAAGGTATAAATCTGTCGTTCTGCCCCTGAACAAGGCAGTTAACCCACTGTTCATAGGCCGTCATTGAAAATAAGAATTTGTTCTTAAATTACTTAAATAAAGGTAAACAACAATGACTTTGTGGCTGTGGTAACTAGTGATGACTGACCTATGCAATAAATCTGTTATGGGCTTAAGTTTCACTTTCACATAGCCATGGACACATGCATTACTTTATATTTCATCATATTGATTAACTGTAGAGTAATTTATCAATCTTAACAGGAAGACAGACATTGTTTTAATAACTTTTAATATGAATTAATAACTATAGATGTACTGTACATACAGTATATTAATTTACCCCTCTAGCCTATTTATCCTTTAACTCTTCAAGTCCTGGAGTGAATTTAAAAGGCTTAATGAATACAGTTAACATATATTATTATTATTGTTGCTGTTATTGTTCTTACTACTACATGACAACAACAACTCATTATGACGCTGTAACTCTTTCAGTCCAGGAGAGGGTACTTCAGAAAGCTCATCATGTGTTGGAGATGCCTGGAGAACCTCTCTCCCTCACTCTGAGAGGCAGCCTGGAGCCTCCACCCACAACAACCTCCCCAGTAAGCAGTCAGGAGGTGAGCCCAGACTATACACACACAACTACAGTATAGATTACAGGCTGAGTGACGTAACCTGTTAGATAAGACTTTTATGTTCCATAACATGAGGTCCAAATACACAGATGTCAATGTACTGTTCTTGTATTTACATCCCAGTAAACACAAAGTTTAGTCATATATCATGGATCTGTCTGTCAGGTAATAACTTGTTTATCCCTTCAAATGAGGTCAAAATAGTCTGATTTTATTGCATGTTTGATTTATGTGATATTATAATAAGTAACAATAATTTACAATATGAGGAATGACAAGAACATACATTTTAGCAAAACAAATCTGTACTAAACTAAATGGACAAATGCCAAACCAGTTGCTAGATTTATCAGATAATCCAGACGCAACTGTACGGACGACCTACAATAATAAATGAATAATAAACGTAGATAAATACAGACATAATAATCATTAAGAGTGGAATTCCCCAGGACATACCCTTTTTCTCTGACTCTAGTCACCTGTCCCTCCCATTCCATCCCTCCCTCCCTGTCCAGACATCGCCACCCGGTGGCCTAGAGCATGAACTCCATCTAGACTCCTACCTCCTGCAATACCTGAAGGAGAGCCCTGGGGCTGGAAGAGACCTGCAACAGCAGCTGTCCTCTCTGGGCTGCTCTGTCCACCTCTACCCAGAGGATGGGAGGGCAGTGGTCAGAGATTCAGACCAACCTGGGTTATGTGGAGTCAGGGTTGGGTTGGAACCATGGAAAGCACAGGTAGAGAAACTGTTCAAACATCTCCATGAGCGGTACCAATGTCACTATGAGGTAGACCCATGTATGCTCCAGTCTCTGCTGCAGAGAAGTACCCTGGGTTCGGAGGATGTGAGGGTTTACTGCGAGGCAGGGGAAGGGTTTGCGGTGGTGGTTGGGGAGGGGCCCGAGGTCCAGGCCAAGCTGAAGGAGCTGGAGGCCTTCCAGTCTCAGGGTCTGAGCTCAGTGCAGCAGGAGAAGATCAGCACCACCTGTCGTCTGGGACAGTCCAAACTCCGTCTTCTAGGGAAAGTGATAGAGAAGGATCTAGGTGAGGCTGTTCCAGGGGTGAAGGTCACGTACAGGGACTCATCTCAGCTGGTGCTGGAGGGTTCAGCAAGTGAAGTCTGGACAGCCAGACAGTTAGTTACAGATACAATCTCTCTGGTGCTGGAGCGGATGGTGCCTGAGGTGTCCCTCCACCTCCTGTCCTTCCTGAGGGAGGAGTATGGGAGGCCTGGGAACCTGAGCAGTCTGCTGGGGTTGGGACTCCATGTGGAGGTAGAACTGGGGGATACAGAGCTCCGTCTGTTCTCCCTCTCCTCTGGGGAACTGGACCAGGCTGAGAAGGATCTCCTAGTGGAGTTTGGGGAGGAGAAGATTGACGTGCCCAACAGTGCCTTCCAGGCTGAACTGAAGTCCAAACTTGAGAAGAAGGTGAAGGAGATGAACCAGAGCAGACGCCGGGTGGTGACCAGGTACGGTCCTGGGTGTAGAGTGCAGCTGCTGGGCCACCTGAAGCAGGTTCAGGAGCTGAGGGAGGAGATTGGGGCCTTTCTGAGAGACCAATCCAATGTAAGAGTCTTGGGACGCCCTCAACAGAACCATGTCGCAGTCGAAGCAAGCGCTCGACCAAGAAGTGAGGAGACGGTCACAGCCACCAGCTATCGCCTCCAGGGGGGGCTGCAGGTAGTGGTTTGTCAGGGTGACATCACTAAGGAATGGGCAGACGCACTGGTGAACTCAGCGAATCAGGATCTGGATCACGCTGGGGGCGTGGCTGCAGCTCTGAGCCAGGCGGGGGGGCCTGAGGTACAGCGGGCCAGCATAGATCTGGTTAGGCAGATAGGGAGAGTACCCACAGGTACAGTGGTAGAGACCACAGGAGGGAAGCTGCCTTGTATGATGCTGCTGCATGCAGTTGGACCAGTAGGGGGCGGCGTAGGTGGGAATGAGCGCCCTCTGCTGGAGAAGACAGTAAAGGCAGCCCTGGTTCTGGCAGAGACCTTGGAGCTCCAGACCCTGGCCATGCCCTGCATCAGCTCGGGGATATTCAGCGTTCCTCTGAAGGTGTGTTCTGAGGCCATAGTCTCTGCAGTGAAGGATTTTGGGAGGGAACAGCGCATCCTTACCAAGGTCACTCTGATTGATGTGAGTGGAGAGGCAGTGAGAGCCATGCAGGAGGCCTGTGATAGGCTGTTACAGGGGAAGAGGGAGTTTTCTGGGTGGGAGGTAGAGTCCAGGACCACCACTACCACTACACATGCTCCTCAGAGAGACACCACTGCTGCCTCCGCCAGGGGAACAGCTGCTCCAGAGGTCTGTGTCCAGGTGGAGATCATCCAGGGAACCATAGAGAAGCAGGAGGTAAGAGAGATACACACTGACATGGCCAAGGCCTTGATTCAACAACATTCTGTGAATTAGGTTGAGTTCATACTGACTCAATGTTCCCTTTCTCTTTTACACTTTGTCTTCCTTTTTCTCTTACCCTTTTACTTAATTTCTGTATCTCTTTTTCTTGCTCTCTCTGTCCGTCCGTCTTTCTGTCTCTATCTCTCTGAAGGTGGATGCCCTGGTGTCCCCCATGGTTGGTAGTGAGCCTCTCTCCTCCCGTGTTGGTAATGCCTTGTTGGATGCAGCTGGACCAGGGCTGATGACAGCTTTTCTGAGGGAATCAGGGGGACGGACTGCACCTGGTGACAACGTTCTGGTGGAGGGACTGTCTGGTCTCATTTCTGGCCGGGTCTTCTTCCTCAGCTGTGCACACTGGGACAACAACCCTCAAGGACCAGCAGTACAGGTGTGTATGCTTGTGTGTGTGTGTGTGTGTTATGACCTTTGAACCTCCTTTAACCCTTGACCTCTGGTCCTGTCTCAGGCTCTGAGGCAGGGTGTGAGGAAAATACTGACTGCTTGTGAGAACCGGGGCTTCTGTTCCGTTGCCTTCCCTGTAGTTGGAACTGGTGTGGTTCTCCAATTCCCTCACATCGTGGCAACGCAGATTCTGCTAGAAGAGATCCGTAGGTATGAGCAGAACCGAGCGGGCAGAACCCCCTTCCTTGTCCGCATCATTGTCCATCCAAATGACAGAGATTCTACCAAGGTGAGGAGAGACTTTTAAAGAAGGTCTCAAAGAATTAAACAAAATGTCCATTAACTTAAATATGTTTCAGCCAAGCCATTTTATAATACGTCCATACATCCATAATTACAGATTTTTTCAATAATAACAGTTACAGTCCTTCATTGCAGTTGTATTGTTTGTTCTAATCTACAGGCTTTTCAGACTGCCCAGAATGCTTTGCATCTCAGAGGGTTTGTATTGGGCGCTCAACCAGCGCAAGGTGAGTTACAACACTAAACCCCCACCTTTAAATCAAATACATTATTACTATATGATTGATACATTTCAAGTTAGAATTATGAGAAAAAGTAGAAACCCGCACTCTGCTCAATAGTATCACTGCTCTTGACGTTTCATTTCTACCTTTAGATTTTGTGACATAGACAAAGTTAAGATATCTGACAGGGGAGGTTATATACAGTGGGCTCCAAAATGACTGGCACCCCTGACTGGCAATGCACAAATATTACTTAAAAAAATATAAACAATATAATTATAGAGATAAACTCAAAATACCAACATGTGAAAAATACTGTACTTTATTAATGTTTCAATGGAACCCAAAATCATTTATTGATTTAATTAAAAATCAATGTCTTCCAAATCAAGGCTTCACAATTAATGGCACCCTTAAATATTATTGTAAATAAAATGTACCAAAATTAATCCAGTAATTAAATTCCACTTATTTAAGTTTATCTAAATGTTAAGGAACTATATTGAGCTATTACAGCACTTCATTTTTCACTAGGGTATAAAAATGAGGTAACACGCATGCAATATCCCTTTGTCATCCAACACCATGAAGAAAAGAACTGGCAGTTCAAAAGGGACAGATGGTCGTAGACCTTCATAAATCTGGTAATGGCTACAAGAAGTTCCACAAACGATTGAATATACCACTGAGCTCTGTCAGGGCAATTATTAAAACATTCAAAAGATATGGAACAGTTGAAAACGTCACGGGTAGAGGACGCAAATGCATTTTGCCCCCCAGGACAGGGAGGAGGATCGTGAGAAGCAACAAAATACCCAAGAATCACTGAAAGAATTGCAGGCCTTGGTGGCACCAGGGGTCACCAGGTTTCAAAAAGCACCATCAGACACTACCTCCACAACCACAGGCTCTTTGGAAGGGCTGCCAGAAGAAAGCCCTTAATGACCCCAAGACGCAGACGCAAGCGCTTGGAGTTTGCCAAACGTCATTTAAATTATGATTTTAAGAAGGTGCTCTGGTCAGATGAGACCAAAATTGAACGTTCTGGTCAGATACAGCATCAGCATGTTTGGCCTCGAAACAGAGATGCATACAAGGAGAGGCACCTCATACTCATGGTGAAATATGGTGGTGGGTCAGTGATGTTTTGGGGCTGTTTTAATTCCAGAGGTCCAGAGGCACTGGTTAAGATTGATGGCATAATGAATTCCACTAAGTACCAGGCGATTTTGGCTGACAATCTGGTTGCCTCTGCTAGAAGGCTGGGACTTGGCCGTATGTGGACTTTCCAACAAGACAATGACCCAAAACATACCTCAAGATCCACACAGAAATGGTTCTGTGACAACAAAATCAATGTTCTGCCATGGCCATCTCAGTCACCGGACCTCCATCCAATAGAAAACCTGTGGGCTGAGTGGAAGAGGGCAGTTGATAAGCTCAAACCCAAGAATGTGAAGGATCTTGAAAGGATCTGCATAGAGAAATGGAAAAGACCATGCTGTTATCCTTGCCGGAGGTGGTTGCACTAAGTACTAAATGAGGAGTGCCAATAATTATGAAACCTTGATTTTGGTGAAATGTATTTTGTATTAAATAATTGTGTGATTTTGGTAGGTTCCATTGAAACATTAATAAAGTACAGTATTTTCACATGTTGGTATTTTGAGTTTCTCTCTATAATTATATTGTTGATATTTTTTTAAGTATTGTTTGTGCATTGCCAGTCAGGGTTGTCAGTAATTTTGGAGCCCACTGTAAATAATACTCTGATCAAAAGAGAATGTTTTGGGATTTTCACCCTCCAGACATTATTTCCTAAAGGACTTAATGATGAAATGCCTATGTATGTTATGTTGTAAACGTGAACATGAATTACGCCCCTATTTCAGATTACTCTGACGGTTTTATTGCGCTGTACCCTATGATTTATGAAAACTTGCTTGGTAGGTCGATGTCCTCATTGTGGTTTTACAGACATGTTTAATACGCTTTATGTACACACTTTGTTTGAATATTTATGAAATGCATATTGTTATATTTGGTAGCACTCATTTGTTTTCCCTCGACTCCAACCCCATTCGATGCGTGGAACGGATGTGGATGGGGCTATGTCTACATAAGGGTAGAAATGTAGAAAACTCACAAAAGCTCTGATGAAGACCGTGAGGCCGATACGTAAATCTTATTCAAGAGCAGTGATACTATCAAGAGCAGTGTGCAGATTTCTTATTTTATTCAACTGTCACCATGCACCTGCAAAAATGATGGCTCAGATGTGCGAGTGCCTTTTGAATTTTAAGTTATAATTATGAACCCTCCCTATAGACATCAGGATTGTGCTGCTTGGGAAAACCGGAGGAGGTAAAAGCAGTGCTGGAAACACCATCTTCGGACAAGATGATGTGTTCCTCTCAGACACTTCCTCCATCTCCGCAACACAGATATGTAAAGCTCATACCAAGAACATCAAAGGAAGAAACATCACCCTGATTGACACACCTGGATTCTTTGACACTGACATCCCTGAAGAGGAGCTGAAACCTAAAATAGTCAAATGTATAACAGAGTGTGCTCCGGGGCCACATGCCTTTCTCATTGTACTGAAAGTGGAACGGTACACAGTCCACGAGAACGAAGCCGTGGCGAAAATCGAGACTTATTTTTCACCAGAGGCCTTCAAATATGCCACAGTCCTCTTCACTCATGGTGACCAGCTCAATGGTTTGACCATTGAGAAGTTTGTCCAAGGGAATGATGAACTGAACAAGCTTGTGGAGAAATGTGGAGGCCGCTGTCACTTCATCGACAACAAATACTGGAACACCAATCAGCAGGGTCAGTACAGGAATCAGTACCAAGTAGCAGAGTTACTCAACACCATAGAGAAGATGGTGAGAGATAACGGAGGAGGGTTCTACACCAGTGAGATGCTACAAGAGGCAGAGAGATTAATACAAGCATAGATAGAGAGTCTTAGGAAGGAGTTAACAGGCCAGATGTCAGAGGAAAAGATGGGAAAACAAGCTAAAGAAAGTGTGTGGAAGAAACTCCTGATCAAACTCTCAGGTATACTGTAATAACAGGTGTAGTGCAGTGTCGGTCAGTGCTGTTTAAGATGAGGGAGGACGATTGTTAATCATGAGCATTTCCTTATTTCTATTAGAGCATATTGGATGACAGTCATTCATATTCCATTCACCCTGTTCAATGTAACAGTGATAGGTTTAGGCTACTACATGATACTCACATTTTCCATATACCCATCATGAGGTTGCTACAACCTAGCCTAAGAATGAATGTTTACAATGTAGGTGCACAGGTCGAGAGACAAATTTGAGGTGACAGACAGTGACATTGAATACCACCTTGCACACTCTTGCCTGCATCTAGCTGATCTAGGTTGCAATCATTAGTCCATCAGTTGCAAATGAGAGTTTCTATTGGACAAATTAACGTATGTTTATCCCCATTTTGTAACATTTGAATAGACCCCTGATCACTCGTAAACACACAGTCACGTTGTATTCCTCCTTGCATCCATGTGCTCTCCTCCTCTCACCTTTTCCCTTCGCTTGTGGACTTCAATTCACAACACATCAGCTGTATGTGGCCAGGCGAAAAAACCTTCCAAGCCAAACCGCTACATACAGCCTACATCGTTGTCACCACATTAGCTAAAGTAACGTCAGTCAGAATAGCTAATAGAACTAACGCGATAGTAGACCTGCTACAATCATGCAGTAACTTTACAGTGTATAGTCAGTAAGCAGTTACACCAGCCCGGTGGCAATACATTTATAAAACCAAAAGCTTATCTTGACATGGAAGAGTTCCAGTGTTGTGTTGGATAGTCATAGCCAGCTAGCTAACATAGCATCCCTCTGTTTGAGCAGAGTGTTTCAGTACGCTAAACTAGTTAGCTGCATTTAATAGCTAAATAACTGAAACTGGAAGTTACAAAAAATGACAATAACTCTCTATATTTATTTCTCTCTTCCTCCTTTCAAAGCTGTTCAACTACTGTCTCTCAACTACTCACCACATTTTATGCATTTTATAGCTAGCTGTAGCTTATGCTTTCAGTGCTACATTAATTATCTGATCCTTTGACTGGGTGGACAATATGTCAGTTCATGCTGCAAGAGCTCTGATAGATTGGAGGACATCCGGAAGTTGTCATAATTACTATGTAATTCTATGGAAGGGGGTGAGAATCATGAGCCTCCAAGGTTTTGTATTGAAGTCAATGTACCCAGAGAAGGAAGTTAGCTGTCCTCAGCTACACCATTATGCTACCCTACAGAGTGCTGTTGAGGCTACTGTAGAACTTCTTGCAAAATAGTGTGTTTTAATCAATTATTTAGAGACGTGATTATATTTAGTATAGTTTTTAAATGTTTATCCATTTAAAAATAAAAAGAATTCACTGAGCAGGATGGTCCTCCCCTTCCTCCTCTGAGGAGTTTTCACTAGTGTAGTGGTAGGCATAGCTGCAGGAGTTGTCGTTGGAATGGCCGCAACAGCAGGAGCAGTAAGAGGAGGGATAGTAGGAGCTACTGCAGCAGAGACGGCAGAGACAGTACAGGAGGCCGCAGAGAAAGCAGCTAGTGCTGTCTACCTCAGGAGGCTGAAGAAATTTGGCTTGTCACCAAAAACACTCACAAGCTTTTACAGATGCACAATCGAGAGCATCCTGTCGGGCTGTATCACCGCCCGATACGGCAACTGCTCCGCCCACAACTGTAAGGCTCTCCAGAGGGTAGTGAGGTCTGCACAACGCATCACCGGGGGCAAACTACCTGCCCTCCAGGACACCTACACCACCCGATGTCACAGGAAGGCCAAAAAGATCATCAACGACAACAACCACCCGAGGCACTGCCTGTTCACCCCGCTATCATCCAGAAGGCGAGGTCAGTACAGGTGCATCAAAGCTGGGACCGAGAGACTGAAAACAGCTTCTATCTCAAGGCCATCAGACTGTTAAACAGCCATCACTAACATTGAGTGGCTGCTGCCAACATACTGACTCAAATCTCTAGCCACTTTAATAATTAAAAATTGGATGTAATAAATGTCACTTTAAACAGTGCCACTTTATATGTTTACATACCCCACATTACCCATCTCATATGTATATACTGTACTCTATACCATCTATTGCATCTTGCCTATGCCGCACGGCCATCGCTCATCCACATATTTATATGTACATATTCTTATTCATTCCTTTACACTTGTGTGTATAAGGTAGTTGTTGTGAAATTACTTGTTAGATATTACTGCATGGTCGGAACTAGAAACACAAGCATTTCGCTTCAATCGCATTAACATCTGCAAACCATGTGTATGTGACCAATAAAATTTGATTTGATTTGACCTTGAAGCTCAGGGTCTTTATTACAAAGCAGAAAACCTTTTGCTAAGGTACAGTCAGTTATAGGGGTCAGTAACTCTAAGTAGATGAGATATACCTGAAACCATTAAGTGATGGCAACGTGTGTGTCAACATTGACTCATAATTGTGTAGACACCAGTCAGTTCTATTCCATGTTGGAATAGCTTCTTGTCCCCAAATCTTTTCTTTATGTTTTGTAAAAATCAGATGACAGGGTTATATTTCAACTGGATTGTGATGATTTATATACTGGCAGCTCTGCAGGGTAGCCACTTGCTGGCACAGCCACAAAGTCATCAAATCTTAACCACATACACATGGAGTGATTTAAGGGCTAACAGAAATTGTGTTTGAATAATTTTTTTTTTTAATCTCTATAGGATATTCAATTTGAACGTAATATTTTTGAATGTTTAATGCACAAATGTATTAACTAAATTAATAAATTGAACTTGTGCTTCATGATTTGAAATTGAATTGAAGGCTATATGATGAGCAACCTTGGCTGAGACATGAAGATATCCTAGTTTGACTGTTGGGGTTCTAACCCAGGTCTCCTGTGCACCAGATAATGCAACTTTTCAGGTCTCAGACAATTTACTCATCACACGAGTGTGGTCATAGAACCACCTGTGTTACACTTCACCCCCCCTTTGACTTCCTCCTTGAAGAGAACCATCCGAGTCACAAGACCAACTCCTAAGTTTTAGCTCAACAGGCTAACACAGTCTTAACCCAGTCAGTCATATGAAACCCGGGGCGGACTGGGACCAAAAATAACCCTGGCTGTTCTAACACACCACACCAGACCAATTATTTTCCTTGAGGCAACCATTATTAGCCAGATAATTATAATTTTGTGAGAAATAAAATAACTAGTTAGACAGGCCCACTGGCCTTAAAATGGACCAGCCCATCTGGCATTTGCAAACTAACATCTCTTAAGGTCTCAGGCAAGGTTGTCATCACATAAGCATGGATCAACAAACCACGCAAGTCACCTTGCTGGATCTTGAAGACTTAGTGTAGCAGATGGTTATCTGTGAATCCCACTCCTCAGCCTTAATAAGTGTCACCCATTGTGCAATTGAAGAAGGCCTTTTTTAATAGCATGATGGGTTGGAAGGCTTCAGGAGGGCAGTCATGTGTGTTTTCGAGGCCTGAGTTCAAGTCTCAGTATCAGGGGGAAGCGGTACTCATTAAGCAAGCAGTGTGTTTTCCTTTACCTGAACATATCCCTATAGGCTTTAGCTAAGTGGGCTAACACTGTCTTGTGACATTCCAACCCAGTCGGTCAAAAGAGCAAGATTAAATAGGGAGTGGAAAGGCTATCCTTAGAAGGCTATCCTGGGGTGGCAGGTAGCTTAGTGGTTAGAGCTGTGGGCCAGTAACCGAAAGGTTGCTATATCGAATCCCCGAGCTGACAAGGTGAAAATCTGTTGTTCTGCCCCTGAACAAGGCAGTTAACCCACTGTTCCTAGGCCGTCATTGTAAATAAGAATGTGTTCTTAACTGACTTGCCTAGTTAAATGAAGGGTTATGACAGGACATTTCAACTATTGTAAATTCTTATGGGAGCCAAATTGTATTTTTTGTGACACTCCCTTCTAATGCATCCTGAACATCCAGAGCCTTAGCTTTTCAGGAGTGGGGTCATAATAGCTTACAGGCAAAATGCTTCAAATGCTAGAGCAAAAATCTTTGTATTCAACATGCCACATGTCTTACAGATAAAACATGCATTTCACGTGATCTTATGTGAAGGTAATGTGAAGGCATGTAACAACATGTAAAAGCGACATGTGAAAACATCATCTCATGTGAAAAAAATGTAATAACATGGGGATGCAAAATGTCAAAATGTGATACAATAAAAAAGACTTGTGACAACATGCTAGACAAAACCCCCAGGGAAACATGTCACAACATCCCCCAAGAGAGTCATTGCCCTTAAGGAAAAAACTACTGATGTCACGTGGAAAATCACAGGGTTTCATGTGAAATTTTGTATGCGAAAATGTGTTTCAGGAACACTTTACATGTGAAATTTCACGTGTGAACACATGTTTCTGGAAGGCTTTGCATGTGAAATCATGTGTTTTGGAACACTTGACGTGTAATTTCACACGTAAAACTGTGTTTTTGGAACACTTCACATGTGAAATGTTACGTGAAAGTGTGTGTTTTTGGAAGATCTTATGTGAGGTTTGTGATGACATGAAAAGCAACAGTCGTCAGGACGTCACGTGATCTTCCCAGATGATCCTAAACCATCCCAAACCATTTTAGGTTAAAAAAATGAAATGGTATGGGGGGGGTTAAAATAAGTGGCACGCTGTTGTCTTGAGGGTATTTCTAACAAAGGTGAGATTTACTTTGAAATGCAATGTGTAGGAATACAAGTGAAATCAGTTGATCACACTGACATGGTGGAGTAGCAGGAAGATCAGAATGACATGAACCAGGAAGTTGTGAGTTTAAATCCCAGGTGTGTACATGTTGAATAATAATTACCGTATAAATAAACATACACAGTATAGTCGTGTCATATATGTACGTTGAAAACACTATGTTGAAAGCACTGTGTGTATCCTAACAACTGTGAAATGTCATGTGAAAATGTTTACCCACATGTGATAATGTGAAAATCCACAAGTGAAACTTCATGTGAAATATCATTACATGTGAATTGATCCAAAAACACATAGTATCACACATGGAATTTTCACATGAAATCATGTTTTTTTTTTTTTTGTAAGGGATTGACTTCAAAAACCGCTAGAAGTGTTAGTTTACCACAGTGAGCATTTGATTCTATCTGTTCTCATCTACATTTCCTGGCTGGCAAAGGACCAGCATGTTGTCTCTGGTTTTGAATCTGAATTTAGAGAACTGAATTTGATAACTGAATCTGAATGCATCTGAGAGGTTGAATATATGAAACTGATGAACTTGAAATGATAATATGTAAACTTGATAGACAGACAATTAATGCAATATTTACCAAATCGAAACGGAATATATCAATTTTGAAGTTCAATATTAAATTGAAATAGAATTTTAATACTGAATGAAATATTCATTCAATTCAGTTTCAAATCATGAAGCACAAGTGTAATTGATGAATTAAATGATTCAGTTTGTGCATTAATCCTCTCCTCGGGTCCCAGAGAAGAGGTTTGAGAAGCACTGCACTGAGGTGTTGTGTATCAGATCACACACATTTAGATACACATGTACAGTGCCTTCGGAAAGTATTCAGACCCCCCAAAGCGCAGCGTGGTAAGTGCTCATGATACATCTTTATTTAACTGTTTGAACAGTCTCTCTACCTGTAGCTTCCATGGTCCCACCCCAACCCGATCGCATCTCCATCTCCACATGACACAGCCTGAATCTCTGACCACATATTACAATATCACATAAACCAAACATGCAATAAAATCAGACTATTTTGACTTCATTTGAAGGGATAATAAAGTTATTACCTGACAGAGAGATTCATGATTTTTGACTAAACTTTGTGTTTACTGGGATGTAAATACAACAGCAGTGCATTGAAGTCATATTATGGAAAATACATTTTGTATCTAACAGGTTATGTGACTCTGCATGTACTGTATAGGTGTGTTTGTTTAGTCTGGCCTCACCTCCTGACTGCTGACTGGGGAGGTTGTTGTGGGTGGAGGCTCCAGGCTGTCTCTCAGAGTGAGGGAGAGAGGTCCCCCAGGCATCTCCAACACATGATGAGCTTTCTGAAGTACCCTCTCCTGGACTGAAAGAGTTTCAGCATCATAATGAGTTGTTGTTGTTGTCATGGCAGCATGTACTGTATGTACTGTACTTTATAGGCAGCAGGTAGCCTATCAGTTAAGAGAGTTGGGCCAGTAACTGGGCCAGTAACTGAAATGTTGTTGGTTCAAATCCCTGAGACGAATAGGTGATCAATCTGTCAGTGTGCCCTTGAGCAAGGCACTTAACCCTAATTGCTTCTGGAAGTTGTCACCAACTGATTCTACTGGTCCGCAATCTCCGCCGGATTTATGGCGAATTTCAAAGTACTTTTCATATTCTGTGATGGGTCCAGATTCTAGACCTCAAACAAAACAGGGTATTTGTAAACACGCATGCTTTCATCTCTAGGTCTATTCTTTGATCAGATTTTAATTGATGGGGATGGATTAGAATAGATCTTGTGTGTGTGTGTACTGTATTGGGCCACGCGTGTGACTGAAATGGCATTATAGCTCAACACCTTCTAGATATACAGGTATAACGAGAACTACAGGTAACTGCCAAAATAAAGGAAACACCAACATAAAGTGTCTTAATAGGGCGTTGGGCCACCGCAAGCCAGAACAGATTCAATGCACCTTCGCATAGATTCTACAAGTGTCTGGATGCAACCCCAACACCATTCTCTAAGGAAAATTCCATACTTTGGTGTTTTGTTGATGGTGTAAAACGCTGTCTCCGGTGCCGCTCCAGACTCTCCCATAAGTGTTCAATTTGGTTGAGATCTGATGACTGAGACGGCCATGGCATATGGTTTACATCGTTTCCATGCTCATCAAACCATTCAGTGACCACTCGTGCCCTATGGTTGGGGACATTGTCATCCTATGGGGGCATAGTTATGTATCCAATATAATGGCCTGACAAGTATTTTAAAACATGACCCTAAGCATGATGGGATATTTTGTCTATTACCTGTACACAACGTGTTCAGTCTGTTCTGTGCTAGCATTCCATTCCTTTTCACTCCTTGTCATGCCAACAATTTTCTGTCATGTTTGAGATGGCAAGGAGTGGCAAAGAGTGTAAAGTTTTCACAAACAAACTGCATTTCAGGATGTGTACCTACACTGTGCAATTACACTGTACCTGCTTATGTAGCTACCATGTAAATACATAGATTTCTGAATATTATTATGCTGTAAAGTAGGACCAATATATTTAGCTACATATAGTACATACATAACATTTATTTTATTTACTCAAGCACCAGTAATATAAAATGTACACAAGCTTTAGTTGATTATAACCATGAACAGATTGGGAATGTTTTGTACGGTATTAGTACAATACAGTAACGATTATCATAGAACTGTATATATACGTATTGTTCAAAGTGGCAATAATTTAAGTATATTTTCAGTGTATGCAGTTCATTTGACAGTTCATTTGACATGTAATATTAATCAGAGAATGTATCTTTGAATGTAGGCATGTACGTAAATGCAATACTACTCCGTACCCCCATTTTACTTTGTAAGTTGTAACAGGTCTGGATTTCAAATAGGTTATTATTACAGATAGCTTCTGTCCGTCTCTGGGTACATTGACTTCAATACAAAACCTAAGAGGGCCATAGTTCTCACCCCCTTCCAAAGAATTACACAGTAATTATGACAACTTCAGGAGGAGTTTATCCTAGTGTATCCTACTCAAACAACCGGCTCAAACAGAGAGGGGAATGCTATCTTAGCTAGCTGGCTATGGCTATCCAAGACTGGAACTCTTCCAAGTCAAGGTAAGCTTTTGGTTTTACAAATGTATTGCCTCCGGGGTCGGTGTAACTATTTCTGACTGTACACAGTACTGCATGATTGTAGCTAGTGGGTTTACTAACGCGTTCATTCTAGTAGCTATGTTGACTATGACATAACAACAATGTTGGCTGTTTGTAACGACTATAGTGCTCATGATATGAAGGTTTGGCTTGGAAAGGTTTTTTCACCTGGTCACAGACAGCTGATGTGTTGTGCACTGAAGTGCACAAGCGAAGGGAAAAGGTGAGAGGAGGAGAGCGTGTAGATAATTGCGAGAAGGAATGTATACAGTTGAAGTCGGAAGTTTACATACACTTAGGTTGGAGTCATTAAAACTCGTTCTTCATCCACTCCACAAATTTCTTGTTAACAAACTATAGTTTGGCAAGTCGGTTAGGACATCTACTTTGTGCATGTCACGAGTAATTTTTCCAACAATTGTTTACAGACAGATTATTTCACTTATAATTCACTGTACCACAATTCCAGTGGGTCAGAAGTTTACATACACTAAGTTGACTGTGCCTTTAAACAGCTTGGAAAATTCCAGAAAATGATGTCATGGCTTTAGAAGCTTCTGATAGGCTAATTGACATAATTTGAGTCAATTGGAGGTGAACCTGTGGATGTACTTCATGGCCTACCTTCAAACTCAATGCCTCTTTGCTTGACATCATGGGAAAATCAAGAGAAATCAGCCAAGACCTCAGAAAAGATATTGTAGACCTCCACAAGTCTGGTTCATCCTTGGGAACAATTTCCAAACGCCTGAAGGTACCACGTTCATCTGTACAAACAATAGTACGCAAGTATAAACACCATGGGACCACGCAGCCGTCATACTGCTCAGGAAGGAGACGCATTCAATTAATCTACTCAGTCTGCAACCCAGAGTTTGTAAGATTCTGGTTGAATGAAACAGACAAGAGTCCCAGCTTACAATAGTCAAAATGTTTATTCACGAGGGCACTCTGAAGTCCATTATACAAAGACATCCATTTTATACCTTGCTCCTTACTTATGCACCTACTTTCACACAAACAGTAGATATCCTACGCACATACATACACACGAACAATAGGTGAGTGGTATCCTTCTCCAGAGTTCTCAACACTGTATATCACTACCCAGCCGACAGTTCCATTCCCCCGAGATTAGGGAAACCTTGAGGGGTACTCCCTCTGATATCATAAATTCTCAGAGTTCTAGCCAGGTCGGTTCAAACATAGTTTAATTGTTCTCTGTGTTTTCTTAAGCACACACACACACACATTTATTTCCCTCCCAGTCCAACCTAGTTGGACTTAGGTTTAATACTTAATTATTCCTTATACATGCTACATAAACTATAATCCCTAATGGTTACGTTTCAGGGTAGAATTATTTAATCATTATCTTTAAACATATACATTATTTTATCAGCACTTTCATGCAAATGCACACAGCAGGCCAGGTGGGCCTACTTCTATGCTCGCGCTCAGATGCGCACGCGCCTTCTGTATGTTCCGAGAGAGAAGCCAGAGACTGCTCACATGGGACACTCCAAACAAAAGACAATGAAAACATTAACAAAACTCATCAATTATAGTTATGAAATTAACCAAAACTTGTTTCTCAGTGTAGCAGGTTGTGAACTCTGCAAATAACATTTCCACTGCGATAATGAGAACGGTAGGTTAAATGACTGGAGCCTAATCAATACACGCTTTAACAGAAATGAATGTAACCAAATGACGGAAGATTAACGGTACATTTACTAGGTCTACTGGTGACATATTTAACAGGGAATTGATAAAAAAATATATATAATCAGAGGGCAAGAATTGGCTGGAGACATCGGAGCTCATTCTGGAGAGCTGAGTGCATGTATTCTGGAGAGAGATTTGCAATATCTTGGGCACACACCCCACCTTTCTTTTTGCAACATCTTAAATTATATTCAAGACACATTATCTTATCACTGACAGCCGCATCTCAATCAGCTAGGCCTATTGCCACAAACGCTGGCCAAATTGAGGGCCTCCCAAATAGGCATAGGCCTATGAAGTTGTGATTTGAAACTATCCACAGCAACAACAAAAAAATGCAAATAATCCTCTGTGGCTAAGTCATGCTCTCTGGTGAAGTATTTTGAATAATTTTATTTAAACAATAGTAATTATATAATTTCGGCCAACATCCAAACAGTGCACTGTGCAATTGGCAACTTTCCTTTCCAATTCACAAGAAGGTGAAACCAAATATCTGTTTATAATGACAAGATGCTTATATCTCCGCCCTAACAATGGGAGTCGTTGTCCCAAAGGCGGGAAGGCAAGCGACAAGCTTAGGTCTGCATTTTATGCCCATAAAAACGCATTATGCTTGTTCTGGAAAACTTTTGGCTAGAGTGAGCCCACCCGCTTCGCCTCTTCCTCTCTGCTGAAACGATCATCAGAGAAAGCATCCAAGCTGGCCAAATAGCTCCCCTCTCCCTTACTATGTGTGCAGGGCCGGCGTTATGTAGGCCCGGCCATAACGCCAGCCCTGCAGACAAGTTTTAAATGCAAAAAGTACTGATATTGTATCATAACAGCACTCACACCTTTCCAAGAAAACAAAAATGTAGACATTTATGGTCTGTTTGCATATATTTTAGAGACTATTTATACAAAACAATTGTATAAAACCTGTATAAACTGTATTAATAATTATATGACTATTTATACCTTACATAGGTACGCAACGTAAGAACTATATTAATTTATACCATATGCAGTATGCAAGAACTACACTCATTTATACCTTAAGCAGCATGCAACGCAAGAACTACATTCATTTATATCTTATGTAAGTACACAACGCAATAACTACACTCATTTATACCTTATGTAAGTACACAACGCAATAACTACACTCATTTATATCTTATGTAAGTACACAACGCAATAACTACACTCATTTATACCTTATGTAAGTACACAACGCAATAACTACACTCATTTATACCTTATGTAAGTACACAACGCAATAACTACACTCATTTATACCTTATGTAAGTACACAATGCACAAACTACACTAAGTTATACTGTATGCAGTACGCAACACAAAACTACACAAATTTATACCTTCTGTAAGTACGCAATGCAATAACTACTAAACTAATTTATACCTTACATAAGTACACAAAACAAGAACTATACAAAGTTATACACATTCAATCAAAGGATCTGCTTTGCAAAATGCAATATTCACTTTAATTTTTATATGATTTTCTTGTCATTTGATAACAATGCAATTAAGTATGATTTAATCAAATCTCTCAAAACAGATAACTACTGAACCAGAATAATGTATTGCCAACTACATAGTCTGATAACTACTGTAACACTGTACATTTCTATATTTTTACCTCATTAATGTATCAATTTGACATCAATCTATGTTGGAAGGTAAAACCAAAACATATATGGATGTGTCTATAAATACTACATCATCATTCTTCATCAGCCAGTGTGCTTCAATAGGACAAAGTGGAAAGAGTCATTCTATGTGGTACCATTTGGAATTATAGCGTCATTTGTACAATGCACTGCTGAAATACCTTGGTTATAACAATATATTCCAGTCATTATCTGAATTGTTATAAAACACTGTAAGCTGATGAATTGCAAGCAGAGAGACAGGTGATACTGTATCAGGCGACAGGTCAGTTGACAGGGCACCTTCAAAAGGTTATCTTGTACAATATTGCATGAGGTAGAAATGGCACCGTGCTACGTTTTTACAGAAGCCAACTGCTTTACAATACCTCTACTTCTGATGATTTGTCCTACTTATGTACTGTATCAGGATCATGAAACTGTAAGACTCACATATTTCTCAACATGCTCACAACCTGCCATTGGATACAAATTATACAACAATTGTGCATGTCAAGTTATAGTTGAATACTGTATGGACAATTATATTTACCATCTACAATTCTTTCTATTCAGCACTTCAAAAAAAAACAGTTTTTAAATGTATATCTTGTATCTTTTGCTATTGGAATACATGGTAGTTAAAAGGACTACATGGTGACCCTGTCATTATCTGATGTATTGGTGACTAAACTAAATGTTCTCATCGTATTTCACGGAAAACTTGATGGTGAAAGATTGATGGGTAAAAGATTTGTGAAACCCCAATGAATGCAAAATCAAAGGTTCTGAACGTAATATCAGGGGCCTTACAAGTGTTATCAGTTTAGAGTTTGTACGTAGAGGTAAGAAAATCTACCACTTTCATAAAAAAAAAGTGATAGAAAAAATCTCTAGGCTACGCAAAATGGTGATTTTTATTTATTTATTTATTTCACCTTTATTTAACCAGGTAGGCAAGTTGAGAACAAGTTCTCATTTACAATTGCGACCTGGCCAAGATAAAGCAAAGCAGTTCGACAACATACAAAAACACAGAGTTACACATGGAGTAAAACAACATAAAATCAATGATGCAGTAGAAAAAAAAAATAAGACTATATACAATGTGAGCAAATGATGTGAGATAAGGGAGGTAAAGGCAAAAAAATGCCATGGTGATCCTGCGTTGTTATGTAGCAACAATACTCAGATGTGTGCATCCCCACAATTATAAACTCCACTCAACTACTCAGGATCGCCATTTTGCGTAGCTAATTGCGTTCTTGCGTCGCGTTCGTATGTAAGGTAAAATTAGGTTGAAAGGAGGAAGGGCACAGGGTGGACTAGGCTCCCTACAAGACATCAGAATGGACTTTAATCTATTTTATCAGAGCTTAAACACTGATCTTTGTCATGAAATTGTGTCTTTCTGTTAGCAAAGTGTATTTCAATATATGTAGATCTACCTGATTGAATGAGTATCTACCTCTGTGTATCAGTCCTTGTTTTATCCCTTGGAACAGGTAGAAGCCTATTTCAATAGGAGAGGAGTGTACAATACACTGTCACGCACTATGTTACCTAGGAAAATTTAAAATAAACATTATTTCCATGGAGCAATGTGGAGAAACAATGTAGGACAACATTGTGTTAATAGCAGATGAATGGGGTCAATATGAGCACTGGGATGCTCTGCTGTACTCAAGACACTGTTTTGCTTACATATCTAATCATATAAATGTGGTTAGGTACAGTACAGAAGGCTACACAGCCCACAATATGAATATATTATCAAAGATTTCCATCGTGTACAAACAATGATAGAAGGACACACAAGGTGACAGATGAACAGACAGGGGTAAAAGACACAGAGAGATAGCTCCACTCTTCAAAATTTCAACTTCTTCAAACAGCGGGTAGGTACTTAGTTATTTCATGTACAATGTCTAAAATTAGTAAGGATTTGATTTATAAAACTTATATTATTTTTAGAATTGTAAAAGCCTGTTAAATGACAGAACATTCAATGTTGTTCACGTGATTTTTTTTAATTTTACGACCTGAAGGATTTTATCGGTACCGTTTGTTTACTGTGTATTGTGTAACTACTGTAGTGAATTTATCATTTGGATATTCCACCTATTAGACTGTCTTGTTTAGTTTACCGTAAACAACAGCCAAGCATAACATCACCAACAGTATGCTGTATGTGACGCAAATTCAAACTGTAATGAAATATGCATAGTCATCCAATTTGTTTTATTATGAATACTATTATACGTCTATTATTATTATTCATATAATTATTATTCATATAATTAGTATTATTCATTTTGTAATTATTTAAATGTATTGTACTGGACAGGGAAGAGTAGAAGGGAAAAGTAGGAGGGAGTGCACGTTAGAAGGGCAGTGGGTTGGATTTAAACCTTTGCTGACTAGGGCTGGACTAACACATTTGGGGCCCCAGGGCACCTAACCCCATTTTTTTTGTTTTGTCTTTACAGACCGGAGACAGGTGGTTGAATGAAGCCTCAACCACTAAACATGCTGTGGAGTCTCTCTCTCTGCCCTTTAATGGGTGAGTGTCTAATGCATAAGTATGCAGACATCTATGCCTGCTGTTGTTGTTGTTTTGTGTATTCTTTTTTTGCACAACAACAGCAAACAGTGTTGCTTCCTTTGACATATTTATCACATTTCTCTACCTCCTACCTTCCATCACTACTTCTGTAGCAATAGTTGGTAATCATACCTCTGCTTCACTATAGTGCCTCTACCACCACTGATACAGACAGGGCAAAATGAAGTACAGAATGGATAAACAAGGAAGATGATTTTAATGTTTGCAAATTCTGATGTATTTACAGGAGTTGTGTTGCTAGCCCAGATGGTCAATGCTGCGACAGGTGAGACCACAGACATTTTGACTGTCAAGGTTTTATACAACATTACCATTTTAAATCAATATTCAAAATCCTAATAGATTGACTTAGCTTTTTTATATTACTTTATAAATAGATGATTGGAAAATAGAACGTTGTCATATCTACAACTTGATCTTAACATGTGGAATTAATACACTGTAAGATTCCTGTTCCCAAGAACTCTAAGGCATCATGCCACAATGACTACCACCCTATAGCACTCACATCAGTAATCATGAAGTGCTTTGAGAGGCTGGTTATGGCACACATCAACTCCATCAACCAGTTGCTGGGCGGAGAATGACGGTCAAAGATAAAAGTTTAAAAAAAAAGTTGAATAACTTTAATTTACACTAAAAAGAAACGTTATTACATCCAACGCCTGTTTGCCTGAGGCTGATGCCACGCAAGCGCTTGTACCCGCATACACATGCATACACACACCCTCATTCAAACGCACACGTGCACACAAACGGACACATACACACATAAATAGTGCCACATATGCACACAAATGCATACAGTTGGCCTTGCTGTTTAGATTTTTGTTGTCCTTGATGTCGTTGGTTTTCGCCTTGTTGTTTTCTGTTGTTATTTTCCTTTGTTTTTCTCCTTTTTCTCTTTTGTTATTTTTGTTGGTTGTTGGTGCGTTGGGTCGGTGGTGGTTTTAGTTGGGTTGGATCAGGACGGTGGCTTGGGAGGGGGGGTTTAGGGGTGAGAGGTGGAAGGTGAGGTTTTTTGGGAGGGACTTGTGGGTGGTCTTGGATGGTTGAGGGGCAGCTCTCAAGGGGAACTGATGGGGGATCTTGGATAGTTGGTCGCCTGGCATTTGGGAGCTTGGGCCGGTGGCCTAGAGGTCGCTGGTTTGGTCCCCGATTCGCCTGGGTGGGGCATCAGTCCTTGTGCCCTTGGGCGGGGCGCTTGACCCTGATTGCTCCTGTGGGTGGCTTGACCCTTGTTGCTCCTGGGGGTCGCTCTGGATTGGAGTGTCTGCTATATGACTGAATGTAATGTAAATGTTGAGCCGCTTCACTGCAGGTAGAATGTATGTTTTAAAATACAATAAAAAAATACACATTTAAAAAAATCCATCATCCCAGACACCCTAGAGCCACTCCAATTTGCATACCGCCCCAACAGATCCATAGACGACGCAATCTCAATTGCACTTTAAGCGGCCCTCACCCAGGAATACTTACGTGAGAATGCTGTTCCTTGACTTCCGCTCAGCGTTTAAGCTCGTCACCAATCTTAGGAACCTGGGACTGAACACCTCCCTCTGCAACTGGATCCTGGACTACCTGATAGGTCGGCCCCAGGTGGTGAGGGTAGGCAACAACACCTCCGCCACGCTGACCCTCAACACGGGTGCCCACAGGGGTGTGTGCTTAGTCCCCTCCCGTACTTCCTGTTAACCCATGACTACATGGCCACGCACGACTCCAACACCATCATCAAGTTTTCTGACAACACAACAGTGGTAGGCCTGATCATCGGCGACGATGAGACAGCCTGTAGGGAGTGACCTTGCAGTGTGGTGCCACAACAACATCTCCCTCAATGTCGGAAAGACCAAGGAGCTGAACGTTGACTACAGGAAACGGGGGTGGGAGAGCACGCCCCCATCCACATCGGCAGTTCGAGAGTTTAAAGTTCCTCTGTGCTCAAATCACTAAGGACTTAAAATGGTCCACACACAAGAGCACAGTCGTGAAGAAGGCGCAACAGTCCTCTTCCCCCTCAGGAGGTTGAAAAGGTTTGGCATGGGCCCTCAAATCCTGAAATAGTTCTACAGCTGTACCATTTAGAGCATCTTGACTGGCTGCATCACTGCTTGGCATGGCAATAGCAACGCCCTCGATTGCATGATGCTACAGAGGATGGTGTGGAAAGCCCCGTACCTCACCGGGGCCGAGCTCAATGCCATCCAGAACCTCTAAATCAGGCGGTGTGAAAGGAAGGCCCAGACAATCATTAATTAAAGACTCCAGCCACCCAAGCCATAGACTGTTCTCTCTGCTTCCGCATGACAAGCGATACCAGTGCATAAAGTCTGACACCAACAGGCTCTTGGATAGCTTCTATCCCCAAGCCATAAGACTGTTAAATAGCTAACTAAATAGCTAACAGAATTTCTACACAGACTATCTGACTTGACCCCTGTATTTGATTCTTATTTTTGCACTGTTTCTATGCACACTCAGAGGGCCCTAAAAACTCACACACACTGACACTCCAACACACACAAACACTCACTTCATAATTTGCTCTCACACACATAATATGCACATACATTTATACTGATTCTACACACATGCACACCAACTCACATACAATCATCAAATAGGCTGATGCTACTCTGTTTATCATATATCCTGATGCCTAGTTACCTTACCCCTATACATATCTATCGATCCAGTAATTCATTGTAAAAATGGTACTGGAACTAACTGACCCTTCATATAGTATTTTTCCTCTTATTTCTTATTTTTATTTATTGTGTGTTTTTGTTCTAACTTAGGATATTTGTAGTATTACATTACTGCATTGTTGGGTTTAGAGCTTGCAAGAAAGACATTTCAACTTGAAACTTAATTGGCAATAATTTGTCATTTCTGTATTAAAACAGTACTCTCTCTGTCCCTGTAGTAAATGTAGCATTGAAAGGAGTGGCCACCCAGTCATCACTGTATGGGTATGGCCATGCTCAAAATGCCATTGATGGGAACAGAGAATCAAACTATCCCCTAGGATCCTGCACCCACACTGAATGGGAGACCAACCCCTGGTGGAGAGTGGACCTGCTGGATATGTACAGAGTGACAGCTGTCACCATCACCAACAGAGGAGACTGCTGTCCTGAGAGACTTGATGGTGCTGAGATCCGCATCGGTAACTCACTGGAGAACAACGGCATCAACAACCCCAGGTGATACATAGACATCTGTACATTTTATGTCCTGTCTTGAAGGTGTTTGGATACATTGGTCTTCATCCATACTTCTGTTGCTATTCTGTGGCTATATATTTAACAAACTGGTGGTATTCTGCACAGTGATGTATATTCTAGAGCGTCCTCATTCTCTCTCTCTCTGGCTCTCTCTCTCTCTCTCTCTCTCTCTCTCTCAGATGTGTTGTCATCTCCAACATCCCAGCAGGACAGACCAACACCTTCCAGTGTAATGAGATGGAGGGTCGCTACGTTGTTGTGTTGATCCCTGGACAGGACAAGGTTCTCACTCTGTGTGAGTTGGAAGTATATGGCACTCCTGCAGGTAATCATCTATAACTGTCTTCACTGTTCAATTTTATCATCAAGGAAGTTTTACATTACTTTTATTGTACACCTGAAGTAACATCCCATCACAGAAGAGTAGGAGAATAAAAAGCTGACATTGCAAATCTTTAACGAAAGTCTGATATCAACAGGATCCTCATCAGCTTCTATCCCCAAGCCA
Source organism: Salmo trutta (assembly GCF_901001165.1). NCBI lineage: Eukaryota > Metazoa > Chordata > Actinopteri > Salmoniformes > Salmonidae > Salmo > Salmo trutta. The sequence goes on along the minus strand of NC_042961.1, from coordinate 53,785,032 downwards.
TAAGACTGTTAAATAGCTAACAGAATGGCTACACAGACTATCTGAGTTGACCCTTGTATTTGATTCCTATTTTTGCACTGTTTCTATGCACACTCACAGGGCCCTAAAAACTCACTCACACAAACACTCACTTCATAATTTGCTCTCACACACATAATTTGCACATACATTTATACTGACTCTACACGCACGCACACCAACTCACATACAATCATTATATATGCTGCTGATAGGCATATATCCTGATGCCTAGTCACCTTACCACTATACATATCTCCCTCTATCACCCCAGTATCCCTGCACATTGTAAATATGTTACTGGAACTGACTGATCATTTATATAGTATGATTCATTACTTTCTCCTGTTCCTCTAATTTCTTATTTTTTATTTCTTGTGTGTTTTTGTTCTAACTTATGATATTTTTGGTATTACATTACTGCATTGTTGGGTTCAGAGCTTGCAAGAAAGACATTTCAACTTGAAACTTAATTGGCAATAATTTGTCATTTCTGTATTAAAACAGTACTCTCTGTTTTAATACAGGAGAATCAAAGCTGACATTGTAAATCTTTGACAAAAGTCCAACATATATTTTTTCAGGGGGAGGGAGATTTGGTAGGTGTATTAATCAAATAAATATACAAAGTAAATATTATTGTATGTAGGTTTGAGAATTTTAAGTTGAAATGTGAAATTAATGTCCACAAATAATAACTGAACTCTTGGACTTCTGTTTCAGACTCAACCACCACCACCACCACAAATTCTACCACTACTTCAACACCCACTACTCCATCACCCTCTACTCTAACCTTAATATCCAATACCCTTCTTCCCTCCACTTCCACTCCACCTCCTCCTTCCACCAGTGTCACCTTCTTGAGGAGGAAGGTGATGGTGGTGAGGGAGAAGTTGTGCTGGTCCGATGCTCTGTTCTACTGCAGAGACCACTACTGGGACCTGGTCAGTGTTCGCAACGAGACAGAGCAGAGGGAGCTGGAGAAACTGGTGAAGGACAGTAACCTCATCACCCCCCTAACCTCCCATCTGTGGCTGAGCCTGCACAGGTACACTACCTGATGGTTTTAACAGTCAAATATTAATTTTATAGCAGCCATCCATTGTCCTGTACCAACAGTTGCTGAATATCTTCTCATCTTCAGTTTTCTCCACTGTTCATGCACCTTGATTTTAAAGTGAGGCAGCTTTTCTCTGCCTGCAGGTACATCCTGGGAGACACGTGGTACTGGATGACCGGAGACCGTATGAACTACAACCACTGGGTGAACGGCGTCCCCCCTAGGAAGGACATCTCCAACCCCTGTGGAGCGTTGACCAACGGGGCTAACGGAGGGAACTTCTTCTGGGTGGAGCGGCTCTGTGATGACCATTACAACTTCCTCTGCTACTCAGGTACCTGCTGTTCTCATAATACAAGTCGAAGACTATTTTTCATTGGAGTAGATGTCAGTCTTTATAAAGTTTCTTTCAGCGTTGTTGCTGCCTAGATTTCTAATATCTGTGTCAATGACTGCTCCCTATGTGGTTTAGAGACCATGTTGCCTCTCTCTTGTCTCTCTCTGTCCTCTCAGGTCCTGAAGCAGGGGTCAACAGAGTGGATTTCTACAGCAGCAGACGGCCATAGGGAGGCGCTGTGGAGCTGCAGAGGCTGATGTCCAATCCCCTTTATATTTTCCTGTTGTAAAATTACCTAATTTCGTTTTACATTTTATAACATTGTGTGTGATTTAATAATAACGTTATAGATTTTGAGAGTATTGTTCCTTTATACAATCACAATGCTGTCAGTGTGTTTTTAAAGAGTCAATTGAATGCCCCACACGTCACACGTGACATCGTTTTGAATATTGAATAGCTCCCTGTAAGTTTATGCTAAAGACTTACCTGCACATCAATCCCCTGTGTCACGAACCGGCTCGTAGCCCGTGACAAAGAGGGAGACGACGTGTAAATAAGGAATAACAAAAAAGTTAACTACGTACAATTTAACAACGGTGTGTGTAGTCAGTAATGTACGTGAGTGGTTGCGTGCATAAATTGTGATAATGAGGGGTGTTGAGATGTGCCAAAACAAACAAGCCACAAAATGGCACAACCAAAAATAACGTGTGTCTGCGTGGAGAGAGTCTCCTCAACGTATAGTGGAAAGGTGTATTTATCCCCAGGACACCCCCGAGCCTCAAAAATACTACAACTTCAAATTCTCAAACATATGACTATTTTACACCATTTGAAAGACAAGACTCTCGTTAATCTATCCACATTGTCCGATTTCAAAAAGGCTTTACAGCGAAAGCAAAACATTATATTATGTCAGGAGAGTACCCTGCCAAAAATAATCACACAGCCATTTTCATAGCAAGCATATATGTCACAAAAACCAAAACCACAGCTAAATGCAGCACTAACCTTTGATGATCTTCATCAGATGACTCTCCTAGGACATTATGTTATACAATACATGCATGTTTTGTTCAATCAAGTTCATATTTATATCAAAAAACAGCTTTTTACATTAGCATGTGATGTTCAGAACGAGCATACATTTACATTTTAGTCATTTAGCAGACGCTCTTATCCAGAGCGACTTACAGTAGTGAATGCATACATTTCATACAATTTCATAAATTTTTTTCTGTGCTGGCCCCCCGTGAGAATCGAACCCACAACCCTGGCGTTGCAAACACCATGCTCTACCAACTGAGCTACACCGCAAACTTCCGGTGAATTTCTAAATTACTCACGATTAACGTTCACAAAATACATAACAATTATTTTAAGAATTATAGATACAGAACTCCTTTATGCAATCGCGGTGTCAGATTTTAAAATAGCTTTGCGGCGAAAGCACATTTTGCTATATTCTGAGTACATAGCCCGGCCATCACGGCTAGCTATTTTGACACCCACCAAGTTTGGGACAACCTAAACTCAGAATTACTATTAGAAAAATTGGATTACCTTTGCTGTTCTTCGTCAGACTGCACTCCCAGGACTTCTACTTCAAAAACAAATGTTGTTTTGGTTCCAATTTTTTTATTTATTTATTTATTTCACCTTTATTTAACCAGGTAGGCAAGTTGAGAACAAGTTCTCATTTACAATTGCGACCTGGCCAAGATAAAGCAAAGCAGTTCGACAACATACAAAAACACAGAGTTACACATGGAGTAAAACAACATACAATCAATGATGCAGTAGAAAAAAATAAGACTATATACAATGTGAGCAAATGATGTGAGATAAGGGAGGTAAAGGCAAAAAATGCCATGGTGGCAAAGTAAATAAAGTATGGCAAGAAAAACACTGGAATGGTAGATTTGTAGTTTGAAGAAAGTTCAAAGTTAAAATATAAATAATATGGTGCAAAGGAGCAAAATAAATAAAATAAATAAATACAGTAGGGGAAGAGGTAGTAGTTTGGGCTAAATTAAAGATGGGCTATGTACAGGTGCAGAGATCTGTGAGCTGCTCTGACAGCTGGTGCTTAAAGCTAGTGAGGGAGATAAGTGTTTCCAGTTTCAGAGATTTTTGTAGTTCGTTCCAGTCATTGGCAGCTGAGAACTGGAAGGAGAGACGACCAAAGGAGGAGTTGGCTTTAGGGGTGACCAGAGAGATATACCTGCTGGAGCGCGTGCTACAGGTGGGTGCTGCTATGGTGACCAGTGAGCGGAGATAAGGGGGGACTTTACCTAGCAGGGTCTTGTAGATGACCTGGAGCCAATGTGTTTGGCGACGATTATGAAGCGAAGGCCAGCCAACGAGAGCGTACAGGTCGCAGTGGTGGGTAGTATATTGGGCTTTGGTGACAAAACGGATGGCACTGTGATAGACTGCATCCAGCTTGTTGAGTAGGGTATTGGAGGCTATTTTGTAAATGACGTCGCCGAAGTCGAGGATTGGTAGGATGGTCAGTTTTACGAGGGTATGTTTGGCAGCATGAGTGAAGGATGCTTTGTTGCAAAATAGGAAGCCAATTCTAGATTTCACTTTGGATTGGAGATGATTGATGTGAGTCTGGAAGGGGAGTTTACAGTCTAACCAGACACCTAGGTATTTGTAGTTGTCCACAAATTCTAAGTTAGAACCGTCCAGAGAAGTGATGCTGGACAGGCGGGCAGGTGCAGGCAGCGATCGGTTGAAGAGCATGCATTTAGTTTTACTTGTGTTTAGGAGCAGTTGGAGACCAAGGAAGGAGAGTTGAATGGCATTGAAGCTCGTCTGGAGGGTTGTTAACACAGTGTCCAAAGAAGGGCCAGAAGTATACAGAATGGTGTCGTCTGCGTAGAGGTGGATCAGAGATTCACCAGCAGCAAGAGCGACATCATTTATGTATACAGAGAAAAGAGTTGGCCCAAGAATTGAACCCTGTGGTACCCCCATAGAGACTGCCAGAGGTCCAGACAGTAGGCCCTCCGATTTGACACACTGAACTCTGTCAGAGAAGTAGTTGGTGAACCAGGCGACGCAATCGTTTGAGAAACCAAGGCTACTGAGTCTGCCGATGAGGATGTGGTGATTAACAGAGTCAAAAGCTTTGGACAGGTCAATGAATACGGCAGCACAGTATTGTTTCTTATCGATGGCGGTTACAATGTCGTTTAGGACCTTGAGCGTGGCTGAGGTGCACCCATGACCAGCTCTGAAACCAGATTGCATAGCGGAGAGGGTGCGGTGGGATTCGAAATGGTCAGTAATCTGTTTGTTGACTTGGCTTTCGAAGACCTTAGAAAGGCAGGGTAGGATGGATATAGGTCTGTAGCAATTTGGGTCAAGAGTGTCACCTCCTTTGAAGAGGGGGATGACAGCAGCTGCTTTCCAATCTATGGGAATCTCAGACGACACGAAAGAGAGGTTGAACAGGCTAGTAATAGGGGTTGCAATAATTTCGGCAGATAATTTTAGAAAGAAAGGGTCCAGATTGTCAAGCCCAGCTGATTTGTAGGGGTCCAGATTTTGCAGCTCTTTCAGAACATCAGCTGAATGGATTTGGGAGAAGGAGAAATGGGGGAGGCTTGGGCGAGTAGCTGTGGGGGGTGCAGTGCTGTTGAATGCAGTAGGGGTAGTTAGGTGGAAAGCACGGCCAGCCGTAGAAAAATGCTTATTGAAATTCTCAATTATAGTGGGCTTATCGGTGGTGACAAAGTTTCCTATCCTCAGTGCAGTGGGCAGTTGGGAGGAGGTGTTCTTATTCTCCATGGACTTTACAATGTCCCAGAACTTTTTAGAGTTGGAGTTGCACGAAGCAAATTTCTGTTTGAAAAAGCTAGCCTTGGCGTTTCTAACTGCCTGTGTGTATTGGTTTCTAACTTCCCTAAAAAGTTGCATATCGCGGGGACAGTTCGATGCTAATGCAGAACGCCACAGGATATTTTTGTGTTGGTTAAGGGCAGTCAGGTCTGGGGAGAACCAAGGGCTATATCTGTTCCTGGTTCTAAATTTCTTGAAAGGGGCATGCTTATTTAAGATGGAGAGGAAGGCATTTTAAAAAAATAACCAGGCATCCTCTACTGACGGGATGAGGTCAATATCCTTCCAGGATACCAGGGCCAGGTCGATTAGAAAGGCTTGCTCGTTGAAATGTTTCAGGGAGCGTTTGACAGTGATGAGTGGAGGTCGTTTGACAGCTGACCCATTACGGGTGCAGGCAATGAGGCAGTGATCGCTGAGATCTTGGTTGAAAACAGCAGAGGTGTATTTAGAAGGCACGTTGGTTAGGATGATATCTATGAGGGTGCCAGTGTTTGCGGCTTTGGGGTTGTACCTGGTGGGTTCATTAATAATTTGTGTGAGATTGAGGGCATCAAGCTTGGATTGTAGGATGTCTGGGGTGTTAAGCATGTCCCAGTTTAGGTCACCTAGTTGTCACGGTTGTCGTCGGTGAAGGAGGACCAAAACGCAGCAGGTATGTGTATGCTCATTTCGACTTTTATTAGCTACAAAATGAACGTACAAAAATAACAAAACAGAAATAACGATCGACAAAACAGTCTGGCAAAGCATAAGGCTTACACACAGAACAATCACCCACGAATCACAAACACAAACACACCCCAATATATGGGACTCTCAATCAAAGGCAGATAGACAACACCTGCCTTCAACTGAGAGTCCCAACCCCAATCAACACAACATAGAAACACTCTCACCAGACTACACATAGAAATACATAAACATAGACTATAAACCACAACCCCGGAAATACTACATCAAACACCCTTTAAACAAACACACCACCCTGAACCACATAAAACAAATACCCTCTGTCACGTCCTGACCAAACTACAATACTAATTAACCCTTATACTGGCCAGGACGTGACAGTACCCCCCCCCCCCCCCCTTAAAGGTGCTAACCCCGGAAGCACCTTTAAAACAAAAAACAAAACAAAAACAACAACCCCAAACAACAAAACAAAAATTCCCTTCTACTAAAGGGAGGGAAGGGAGGGTGGCTGCCGTCAATGACGGCACTGTGCTACACCCCCCCCCTCCCCAACCCACCTATATCAGGAGGTGGCTCCGGTTCAGGCCTTTCCCGGCAGTCGGGCCACTCTGGCAGTTCGGGGCAGTCTGGCCAGTCTGGCAAGTCGGGGCAGTCTGGCAACTCGGGACAGTCTGGGCAGTCTGGCAACTCGGGACAGTCTGGGCAGTCTGGCAACTCGGGACAGTCTGGGCAGTCTGGCAACTCGGGACAGTCTGGGCAGTCTGGCAACTCGGGACAGTCTGGGCAGTCTGGCCACTCCGGCAGTTCAGGGCAGTCTGGCCACTCCGGCAGTTCAGGGCAGTCTGGCCACTCCGGCAGTTCAGGGCAGTCTGGCCACTCCGGCAGTTCAGCGCAGTCTGGCCACTCCGGCAGTTCAGCGCAGTCTGGCCACTCCGGCAGTTCAGCGCAGTCTGGCCACTCCGGCAGTTCAGCGCAGTCTGACCACTCCGGCAGTTCAGCGCAGTCTGACCACTCCGGCGACTGTTGACTGGCGGGCAGCTCCGACGACTGTTGACTGGCGGGCAGCTCCGACGACTGTTGACTGGCGGGCAGCTCTGACGACTGTTGACTGGCGGGCAGCTCCGACGACTGTTGACTGGCGGGCAGCTCCGACTGTTGACTGGCGGGCAGCTCCGACGACTGTTGACTGGCGGGAAGCTCCGACGACTGTTGACTGGCGGGAAGCTCTGACGACTGTTGACTGGCGAGGCTGGGTTTACGCACTTGCAGGCTAGTGCGGGGAGCGGGAACAGGACGAGTCGGACTGGGTTGACGCACTTCCGGGTCCGCACGAGAGACAGGAGCTGGAAACCCAGGGCTATGGAGGCGCACAGCCGGTCTAGATCTTACCTCCTGCACAACCCGCCTTGGCTGGATGGAACGAGTAGCCCTGTACGAGCGGAGTGCTCGTACAGGGCAGACTGGGCTGTGCAGGGGCCTGATGGTAGCCGTGCGTAGAGCGGGAGTTGGGTAGCCTGGTCCTCGGAGGCGTACCGGCGACCAGATGCGCTGCGCAGGCATCCTCCTACCAGGCTGGATGCCCGCTCTAGCACGGCACCTGCGAGGGGCTGGAATAACTCGCACCGGACATACGCTCCTCCATATAACCACGGGTAGCTGGCTTCCGGCTCTTCCTTCGCCTAGCCAAACTACCCGTGTGCCCCCCCAAAACAATTTCTTGGGGGTGCCTCTCGTGCTTCTCCCTCAGCGCGTCTCTGGCCTCGTACCACCGCCTCTCTGCCTTGGCTGCCTCAATTTCCCACTGCGGGCGGCGATACTCCCCAGCCTGGTGCCAAGGTCCGGCCACGTCCAGAACTTCCTCCCAAGTCCACTTCTCCCGCCAGTCCAACTTGAACGCCGTCTGCTCCTTCCTCTGCTGCTTGGTCCTTGAGTGGTGGGTGATTCTGTCACGTTTGTCGTCGGTGAAGGAGGACCAAAACGCAGCAGGTATGTGTATGCTCATTTCGACTTTTATTAGCTACAAAATGAACGTACAAAAATAACAAAACAGAAATAATGATCGACAAAACAGTCTGGCAAAGCATAAGGCTTACACACAGAACAATCACCCACGAATCACAAATACAAACACACCCCAATATATGGGACTCTCAATCAAAGGCAGATAGACAACACCTGCCTTCAACTGAGAGTCCCAACCCCAATCAACACAACATAGAAACACTCTCACCAGACTACACATAGAAATACATAAACATAGACTATAAACCACAACCCCGGAAATACTACATCAAACACCTTTAAACAAACACACCACCCTGAACCACATAAAACAAATACCCTCTGTCACGTCCTGACCAAACTACAATACTAATTAACCCTTATACTGGCCAGGACGTGACACTAGTAGCACGAGCTCTGAAGATAGATGGGGGCAATCAGTTCACATATGGTGTCCAGAGCACAGCTAGGGGCCGAGGGGGGTCTATAGCAGGCGGCAACGGTGAGAGACTTGTTTTTGGAGAGGTGGATTTTTAAAAGTAGAAGTTCAAATTGTTTGGGTACAGACCTGGATAGCAGGACAGAACTCTGCAGGCTATCTCTGCAGTAGATTGCAACACCGCCCCCTTTGGTCGTTCTATCTTGTCTGAAAACGTTGTAGTTAGGGATGAAGATTTCAGAGTTTTTGGTGGACTTCCTAAGCCAAGATTCAGACACAGCTAGGACATCCGGGTTGGCAGAGTGTGCTAAAGCAGTGAATAAAACAAACTTAGGGAGGAGGCTTCTAATGTTAACATGCATGAAACCAAGGTTATTACGGTTACAGAAGTCATCAAAAGAGAGCGCCTGGGGAGTACGAGTGGAGCCAGGCACTGCAGGGCCTGGATTCACCTCTACATCCCCAGAGGAGCAGAGAAGAATAAGTATGAGGGTACGGCTAAAAGCTATAAGAATTGGTCGTCTGTGACGTCCAGAATAGAGAGAAAAGGGAGCAGGTTTCTGGGGGCGATATAATAGCTTCAAGGTATAATGTACAGACAAAGGTATGGTGGGATGTGAGTACAGAGGAGGTAAACCTAGGCATTTAGTGATTATGAGAGAGATATTGTCTCTAGAAACATCATTGAAACCAGAAGATGTCATAGCATGTGTGGGTGGAGGAACTGAGAGGTTGGATAAGGTATAATGAGCAGGGCTAGGGGCTCTACAGTGAAATAAGCCAATAAACACTAACCAGAACAGCAATGGACAATGCATATTGACATTAAGGAGAGGCATGCTTAGCCGAGTGATCAAAGGGTCCAGTGAGATTCAGACAGCTAGCCGGGCGATAGGTAGCAAGCTGGTGGAAGATGGGAGGGAGGTCTGTTTTTAGCCACCTCGTGCGTTTCCGTCTGTGGGTTAGTGGGGTTCCGTGTGGAAGGGGGGACCTGTCCAAGTTGGCAAAATAGTTAGTTATAGTGGCCCAAGAAAGGTGTCCGATAGACCTATTCAGATCGCAGCCGAAAAGACAGCTAACGATTAGCTGGCCGCAGATGGGCGATCAGGTTACGTCGCGACGGAGGGGCCAGTTGGATAACTCCCTCAGGCAGATAACGTCGGTGGTCCAGTCGTGAAGACCCGATGGGGCTCCGCATCGGCAGTAAAACGGGTCAGGATAGGTGAGTTGTAGCCCAGGAGACACTTCAGCTGGCTAGCTCAGGAATAGCCCAGGAGTGGCTGACGGAACTCTTCAGCTGGCTAGCTGGCTAGCTCCGTAATAATGTGTGTTAATTCCGTGACCGACGTTGCCAATAGTCACTCAGATAGCAGCTAGCTAGCTGCAAGATCCAGGTGTAAATGTCCAGAGCCTGCGGTAGAAATCGGGGAAAGGAGAGAGAATAGGTCCGGTATGCTCTGGTCTGAGTCGCGCTGTACAAAAACTGGCGAAAGCTTTTCGAGCTAATGGATAGCTGAGGACAGCTAACCGTGGCTAGCTGAACTTCAATGTTAGCCAGTGAGAATGGCTAACCTCTGGCTAGCTTCTGTTGTGGAATTCAGATGAGGTAAATAATTATTTCTTTTTTAACTTGGTGAGGCGGGTTGCAGGAGAGTGCTTTGAGGTTGAGTTTTTTAGAATAAAAAAAATGTAAAAAGATAAGTGAAGAAAAAATATGTAAATATATATATACACGGGACACGACAAGAGGAGGGTAATGGACGTCTGAACTGCTACGCCATCTTGGATAAAATAATATAATAATCCATAGTTATATTCAAATTGCTCCGTTTTGTTCGTGCGTTCAGGTCACTATCCGAAGGGTGACGCGCAAGCGCATTTCATGACAAAAAATGTCAAATATTCCATTACCGTACTTAGAAGCATGTCAAACGCTGTTTAAAATACATTTTTATGCGATTTTTCTCGTAAAATAGTGATAATATTCCAACCGGGCAACGTTGTATTCATTCAAAGGCTGAAAGAAAAAAATGGAGAATTCTCATGAACGCGCATCTCCAGTGTCACTGTCCCCAGGCTGACCACTCACAAATTCTCCTGCTGTTCTTCGCCCAGAGACAGCAGACACCCCATTACACTTTCTGGCGGCTTTAGAGAGCCAATGGGAGCCTTAGAAAGTGTCACGTTACATCACAGATGCTGTATTTTCGATAGAGATGCAACAGAAGGACAACAAATTGTCAGACAGGGCACTTCCTGTTTGGAATCTTCTCAGGTTTTGGCCTGCCATATGAGTTCTGTTATACACAGACACCATTCAAACAGTTTTAGAAACTTTAGGGTGTTTTCTATCCAAATCAAACAATTATATGCATATTCTAGTTTCTGGGCAGGAGTAATAAACAGATTAAATCGGGTACGTTTTTTATCCGGCCGTGAAAATACTGCCCCCTATCCATAAAAGGTTAACGTAGCAGCAGCGTAATTAGTTTTCTTCAGGGGCTGACCCTTCTGAGGATTAACCTTCTTGGGTTTCTTTTGAATCATAATCCTTAGGATTCGTATATATCATACACTTCCTTAGTTGAACAATACTCTGCCATTGTTGGCTCTGTACAAAAAGAGCATCCACTAACTAACATTTTCAATTCCATTATATCCCAACTTTTGAAAGGAATAAGCATACGCAACCTAAAATCCCCAGTCAGGACACCATCACTGTTGTTTTCGTTGCGGATCTTCTCGTTGCTGATATAGAACTCCACGCACCCACATGGAAGTCCATTCTTTCTTTGTATTTTCACCCTATGAAATATTCTTCCTGAGGAGTCAGGGGCACCTTCCCAACGGGTCTCATAGCCTGTGAACAAGCTATAACCCTTTGTGATAACTCAGTTCGGGACACACCACCTTGCGAAACACCTGCCAGTCTTCAAGCCTGTAGTCCACTCCTAAAGTCTGGTCTGTATATTCTTCTCCTTCTGCTATGGTATAGAGTTTCACTCTACAGACCGGGTAATCAAACAGATAACCCCATAGCTGTCCATTAGACATCAACACTTGATCTTTCAGCGCAGTTGCGGGCGGTATTTGGGTTCTTTACATATTTAGAAACCGCTTTTTTGGCGCATCGCATATTGATGCTTTATACACTTCCCTTTCTCTATGATTTAACCGAGGTCCTGCTTCAGTTGTTACAGTCATCACATTTGTCACTGATCACAAAATCCATGTTTAATTTCTTTAGTGATTTATCTAGGTTGCTTTAGTGTTCAGCTCTTATTTATAATGAGTCTTCCCCCAATAACCCCGGGCATTCCTGTTTCATAGACAACAGCCCTAAGGTCACTACAACAGGGGGGGCATACTCTTTGAAATGTTCAAACACATCCCACAGTTCAACGAGGTCCCTACACATCAATCATCATGACAGCTTCAAAGGAACAGATGCACTATCTGGTTAAATAAACACTCACTTTAAAGCGTGAGAACTTCCTGACAGGATGTTCAGCAGGATGTCCATATATGGGCATACACACCGGACCATAAAAACAGGATCATAAATCACACGTTTGACGTGTGCCGTCTCCTGTATTCTCTCTTATACAATATAAACTTAGTCTATACATGTCTGCTAACCAACATAATAAAGTCATTTTAAACTTAATAAATACCCCATGTGTTTTAATTGAAAATATTGAACAGTCATACAGAAACAGTTATAATATGTATTTATTTTACCTTTATTTAACTAGGCAAGTCAGTTAAGAACAAATTCTTATTTACAATGACAGCCTACAACGGCCAAACCCTAACCCGGACGACGCTGGGCCAATTGTGTGCCACCCTATGGGACTCACTATCACGGCTGGTTGTGATACAGCCTGGAATCGAACTAGGGTCTGTAGTTACACGTCTAGCACTGAGATGCAGTGCCTTGCCACTCGGGAGCCCCGAGTTTTCCATGATTGATACATAAATAATCAATACAACACTAAAACAATAGTCAATTAAACAATTAAACATAATCAAACTCTGCATTACATACCTGCTCAACGTCACCTCTACTGGTGGTAGAAAGAACAACATCAACATCATTTACTATCATCATTGAATTTCAAATTTCAAAAATTAACATCAAAAGTGTTACGTAAGTATGTGAATATGAGACTAATACAGATTGAGAAAACAAGATCAAATGGATGAAAAAAAGTTTATATATTTTACATTAAACATAATCTATAACAACAAATATAATTATTATTAAATAGCACACAATATAGTAAAATGAAAAACAGAAAGTGGAAATTCTTCCACAGTAACAAACCACTAGAAAGGCCTTTCAATATTTTCTTTTAAACCTTGTGACAAGTGAGTGCTAAATAAGTCTTACCTGTCGATGTTGATGACTTATTCGTTTGTGGCTAAAACATTGTTGTGTGAAGACATCTTCAAAATTACTACGTGGGCGTCAGAAAGTTTGCGACGCCTGCCGTAAAAACTGTGGATGTCGTGAGAGTCTCCTCTTTCGATGATGCAGTCGTATGAGTTGCTAGCTCAAACTGTTTGGGTTTTAAATACAATTTTGTGCTGACTTTCTTGTCCGAATCCTCTCTTGTGTAGAAAAACACTGCCTTCAAAGGCCCCATGTTATGGAATAGGCGCATGCTTTATGTCGGCGTTAAAGAGGGGATTGATCTGCGGGTAAGTCTCTAGCATAAACACACATGGAGCTATTCAATATTCAAAATGACGTCACGAGTGACGTGCGGGGCATTCAATCGACTTTAAAAACACACTTTGACAGCATCATGATTGTATAAAGAAACAATACTCTCCTAATCTATAACGTTATTATTAAATCACACACAATGTTAATAAATGTTAAACTAAATGTGGTAATTTTACAACAAGAAAATACTACTAGAAAGTTCTAGAGCCTCCAACAGAATCAGTGAATGGTAAAATCCCAATCCTGTATGGCCACGTTGCTAAGAGTCATCAAATACTCTCTCCTACCAGCTACAATAGCTACTTTCAGTAAAAGTTACCTGGTCAGACAACCTCTAAGTATCTTTAAAGCTGAATCTATATATTAATTTTACAACAAGAAAATATAAAGGGGATTGGATGTCAGCCTCTGGAGCACCACAGCGCCTCACTATGGCCGTCTGCTGCTGTAGAAATACACTCTGTTGACTCCTGCTTCAGGACCTGAGGACAGAGAGACAAGAGAGGGTCAACATGGTCTCTAACCAATAAGAGTGTAAACCCTGCCTAAGCACCGGGGGGGGGGGGGGGGATTTTTAGGAAGGCCATAACGAGGATCATTTTTCTATTTGATTTTGAATTTGAAGACCCCTTGCAGTATAAAAAAATATTTGATGAAAAGTTGTATTAGCCCATACAAATGCATTGAATAACAGATTCACTACATGTACAAACAGATAGCCCCACGTAAAAAAAATCAAATGGAAGTTTGTTCTGAAGTGTCTGTCTATCACGTTAGTTGTAGAAATGAGCGGACCAAGGCGCAGCGTGCGTAGAGTTCCACATATTTATTAAGGTGAAACTTCAAACAACAAATAAATGAACAAACATGCAGTACGTAACGCACATAAGCACTCAACGAAACAATGTCCCACAACGCAGGTGGGAAAAGGACCGCACTAAGTATGATCCCCAATTAGAGGCAACGACCATCAGCAGCTGCCTCCAATTGGGAACCATACTCACACCAACATAGAAATGAAAGACTAGAACACCCCTAGTCACGCCCTGACCTAAAACACCATAGAGAACCCTGAGGGCTCTCTATGGTCAGGGTGTGACACTGTCCTATATATGAGAGATGTAAGAAAGATCAGGAAACATTTGTTATTCTTTTACCCTTTATTTTTGGCACTAAACAGTTTCCATATATACTTCCATACATTTCTTCAACTGATACTGGGGGACCTTCAGACGAGTCTTGTGAGGCTTGTGGGCCAAGCCACTCCTACGTTGTCTTGGCTGTGTGCTTAGTGTCATTGTCCTGTTGGAAGGTGAACCTTCGCCTCAGCCTGAGGTCCTGAGTGTTCTGGAGCAGGTTATCATCAAAGATCTCTCTGTACTTTTCTGATTAGTCTCCCAGTCCCTACCGCTGAAAAACATCCTCACAGCATGATGTTGCCACCACCATGCTTCACCGTAGGGATGGTATTGACCAGGTAATGAGCGTGACACAAGGCTATCAGGCCAAATAGTTCAATCTTGGTTTCATCAGACCAGAGAATCTTGTTTTTCTTGGTCTGAGAAGTGGCTTCCGTCTGACCACTCTACAATTAAGGCAAGATTGGTGGAGTGCTGCAAAGATGGTTGTCCTTCTGGAAGGTTTTCCCTTCTCCACAGAGGAACTCTGGAGCTCTGTCAGAGTGACCATCGGGTTCGTGGTCACCTCCCTGACCAAGGCCCTTCTCCCCCGATTGCTCAGTTTGGCCAGCTGTAGGAAGAGTCTTGGTGGTTCCAAGCTTCTTCCATTTAAGAATGATGGAGGCCACTGTATTCTTGGGGACCTTCAATGCCGCAGACATTTTTTGGCATCCTTCCCCAAATCTGTGCCTCAAAAACATCCTGTCTCGGAGCTCTACAGACAATTCCTTCAACCTCATGGCTTGGTTTTTGCTCTGTGGGACCTTATATAGACAGGTGTGTGCCTTTCCAAATCATGTCCAGTAAATTGAATTTACTACAGGTGGACTCCAATCAAGTTGTAGAAACATTTCAAGGATGATCAATGGAAACCGGATGCACCTGAGCTAAATTTCTAGTCTCATAGCAAAGGGTCTGAATACTTATGTAAATGAGGTATTTCTGTTTTTTTCGCTTTATCATTTATTGTGAGTAGATTGAGGAAACCCTTTTGAATAAGGCTGTAACGTAACAAAATGTCGAAAAAGTGAAGGGGTCTGAATACTTTCCGAATGCGCTGTATAATGAGAAAAGCAGGTACCTGAGTAGCAGAGGAAGTTGTAATGGTCATCACAGAGCCGCTCCACCCAGAGGAAGTTCCCTCCGTTGGCCCCGTTGGTCATCGCTCCACAGGGGTTGGAAAAGTCCTTCCTAGGGGGGACACCGTTCACCCAGTGGGTGTAGTTCATAGGGTCTCCGGTCATCCAGTACCACGTATCTCCCAGGATGTACCTGCAGGGAGAGAAAAAACTGCTGAAAAGTTGCCTCACTTTAAAACCAAGATGCATGAACAGTGGAGCAAAGTGAAGATGAAAAGATTTTCAGCAAATGTTGGTACAGGACAATGGACGTTTGCTAGAAAAATCCATGTTTTTAAAACCATCAGGTAGTGTACCTGGACAGGCTCAGCCACAGATGGGAGGTTAGGGGGGTGATGAGGTTACTGTCCTTCACCAGTTTCTCCAGCTCCCTCTGCTCTGTCTCGTTGCGAACACTGACCAGGTCCCAGTAGTGGTCTCTGCAGTAGAACAGAGCATCGGACCAGCACAGCTTCTCCCTCACCACCATCACCTTCCTCCTCAAGAAGGTGACACTGGTGGAAGGAGGAGGTGGAGTGGAAGTGGAGGGAAGAAGGGTATTGGATATTAAGGTTAGAGTAGAGGGTGATGGAGTAGTGGGTGTTGAAGTAGTGGTAGAATTTGTGGTGGTGGTGGTGGTTGAGTCTGAAACAGAAGTCCAAGAGTTCAGTTATTATTTGTGGACATTAATTTCACATTTCAACTTAAAATTCTCAAACCTACATACAATAATATTTACTTTGTATATTTATTTGATTAATACACCTACCAAATCTCCCTCCCCCTGAAAAAATATATGTTGGACTTTTGTCAAAGATTTACAATGTCAGCTTTGATTCTCCTGTATTAAAACAGAGAGTACTGTTTTAATACAGAAATGACAAATTATTGCCAATTAAGTTTCAAGTTGAAATGTCTTTCTTGCAAGCTCTGAACCCAACAATGCAGTAATGTAATACCAAAAATATCATAAGTTAGAACAAAAACACACAAGAAATAAAAAATAAGAAATTAGAGGAACAGGAGAAAGTAATGAATCATACTATATAAATGATCAGTCAGTTCCAGTAACATATTTACAATGTGCAGGGATACTGGGGTGATAGAGGGAGATATGTATAGTGGTAAGGTGACTAGGCATCAGGATATATGCCTAGCAGCAGCATATATAATGATTGTATGTTGGTGTGCGTGCGTGCGTGCGTGTAGAGTCAGTCTAAATGTATGTGCAAATTATGTGTGTGAGAGCAAATTATGAAGTGAGTGTTTGTGTGAGTGAGTTTTTAGGGCCCTGTGAGTGTGCATAGAAACAGTGCAAAAATAGGAATCAAATACAAGGGTCAACTCAGATAGTCTGTGTAGCCATTCTGTTAGCTATTTAACAGTCTTATGGCTTGGGGATAGAAGTTGATGAGGATCCTGTTGATATCAGACTTTCGTTAAAGATTTACAATGTCAGCTTTGATTCTCCTACGCTTCTGTGATGGGATGTTACTTCAGGTGTACAATAAAAGTAATGTAAAACTTCCTTGATGATAAAATTGAACAGTGAAGACAGTTATAGATGATTACCTGCAGGAGTCCCATATACTTCCAACTCACACAGAGTGAGAATCTTGTTCTGTCCAGGGATCAACACAACAACGTAGCGACCCTCCATCTCATTACACTGGAAGGTGTTGGTCTCTCCTGCTGGGATGTTGGAGATGACAACACATCTGAAGGAGAGAGAGAGAGAGAGAGAGAGAGAGAGAGAGAGAGAGAGAGAGAGAGAGAGAGAGAGAGAGAAGTCAGAGAGGAGAAGTCATTGAGAAGTCATGCAGAAGAACAGCTCCTGACTTGTTATAACTTTTTGGTTGTTAAGAGCGAGATTGACACGACTAAATTAGCAAAAAATGTATAGGTAATCTAATTGTACAACTGAAGATCAAAACAGGAGGAAAAGATTGACAGAGAGTGAGTAAAAAGACCAATCTTCATCGTGGTAGCTAGCCAAATTCAAATCTGTCAGCTAGCTCACCGTCTAGCTCTAACCGTTTACTGGTGGTAACCATAGCAACATGGCCACTGAGGCAGCGCTAGCATCGATAGTAACGGCAGAGACTGAGAGACTTTCTCCGTTGTTTTTTGAATACCCAGCAGAAATAAAATCAGAGAAGGGAAGAATCAACTTTAAACACCGAATTCTGAGGGAGAACCCAGAAACTTTGTTTGCCGACTGCTCACAAAACGGGACTGTTACAAACCTGCTATTTTACACAGACCACACTACTGCCTGGCATACAGCTGTAACTAGCCATTTCAGCTACACCACGAAGAAAGGCATCTGCAAGGGAAGACAAATCCACATTTTTGAGGACAGCGATAAGGACCAGGAAAACAGGTTTCTGACGGTAAACATGTATCAGAACGGCACTATCATGGTCCAGGGCAGTGAGGCTGCACTCAGCTCTGTTGTGCAGGACTTCCCCACCCTAATGAAGATAGCAGAAAGTAAAAAAGACAAGGACAGCACCCCGACCTCTCCCCTCACCTCAGGCACCCCAACAGCAGGACTATCCTCCCCCCTGCCTGCCTACAACCACCAGAGCCAAGACCACACTACCATCAGCCTGTTGAGAGACAGGCTGGCTCTGTTAGAGGTATGGGTTACTGAGCTGAAGGAGCAGCCCCCCAGCTACACCACCCCCAGCCCAGACACAGAGCTTCTACAGGACCAGATCAACCAGTGCAGGACCCAGCTGAAGAACTCTGTCCAGGAGCTGAGAGAGAGCCTTACCACAGCGCTTGAGGAGGTAAAGGCCACCATGAGGAGAGAGCTAGTGCAGGTAAAGGAGGAGATGGCAAAGGAGTTGTCTGTCATCAAGAGGGTGCTACAGCAGAGAGAACAGACTGTAGAGACTCCCAGAGAGAAGCTGCAGCCCCTCACCACCCCTAACAACCCCACTGACCCACCTTTACCCACAATCCCCCCCCATACCGACAACACTTTACCCACACCCCCAGTCAACAAAGAGGCCCACATAGAGACAACTACTACAGAGAGAAGCTCTCTGGCCCCCCCTGACACACCCCCACACACCCCTCCATGTACACAGGCCCTGTCTACTCCAGCCCCAGACCGAAAACGCACCAATCTGGTAAAACCCACTGAGGTGGCCATCCTCATTGACTCAAATGGGAAATTCATTCAAGAAGATAAACTCTTCCCCCAACACAAGGTGCGCAAAATATGGTGCCCAAAAACACAAGATGCACTCCACATCCTGTCCCAGCCTGACTTTGGCACACCAGGCCACATTATTATTCACACCGGCACCAACAACCTGCGAGAGGAGCAGGAGAGAGTAGGCAGCCTGGTCAACAGAGTAGCAGAGAGGGCCTCTGAGTGGTTCTCCAACTCCCACATCACCATCTCCACTCTGCTGCCCCGCAAAGACTTTCATCCCCGTACCATCCAGAAAGCCAACGCTGACATCACCAGAGGGTGTGGCCTACTCCCGAACATACACATTGCTCACCACCCAACAATCACCCCAGAGCATCTACACGACCACTCCCACCTGAGGAAGCAGACAGTAGGGATGTTTGCCAAGTCCCTAAAGGACGTAGCACTTGGTAGACAAACACCCCATGCTGTACTGGACAGAGGAGCACCCAGAGACCCCTACCAGACCACTGCACCACCAAGGAGCCCCAGGCCCCTTCAACGCCACACCAGACCCAGTGCACCCCACAGGCCCCACCCACCCCCAGAGCATCACCACTTCCATCGGCTTAGCCAGACCAGACCGGGCCCAGCCTATTATCCCGCACCAGACCACCACCCCTACCAGACCAGAGAGGAAGTCCCACAGCCCAGACCTGGCCCCCCTCCACCTCACAGGGCCCAACAGCAGGACCAGCGCAGCTACGCGGAGGTCGTCAGAGGACAGGAGAACCCTGTAGGATTAAGTGAGATTAAACAGCTCCTCCAATACATCTGCACTAAACTGCACTAAACACACACGGACGCATACACACACACACCACACACACACACACACACACACACACCTATTGTACTAGAATTTACTTGTTCAATGAATAGGAATATTTAACAGAATAACAGAATAAATGTTAGCTGATATCCTGTTTATCTCGCTCTTAACAACTTATTAGTTAATCGTTACTGTATTTCTGACTGCTACTCTTTCTTTTTGCAACATGAAATCACTATCAGTTAGCATGTGGAACATTCAGGGTCTAAACTCATCAACCTTTGGTCTGAAGAGTTTAGCACTGGAGTTCAACAAAAATCTGAAAGATGTTGACGTCATCATTCTGCAGGAGACATGGTGTAAGGCTGACGTTGTCACTCACTGTCCCACAGGCTACAGAGAGGTCATTGTGCCATCACAGAAACACAGCTCTGTCAATAGAGGCAGAGACTCTGGAGGATTGATCATTTGGTACAAATCCGAACTACAAAATCTAATTGATCCCCTCAAAATTGGCAAATACCACATTTGGTTAAAACTAAAAAAAGAACTTGTACTGACAGGAAAAGATGTGTTCCTTTGCGCAATATATATCCCCCCTCAGAATCCCCATATTACTCAGAGGAGATCTTCCCCACCCTCGAGGAAGAGACGTGCCATTTCCAGGCCCAGGGAAATGTGCTCATCTGTGGGGACACAAATGCGCGCACAGGAACACTACCTGATCTAACGAGCACACGAGGGGACAGCTTTATTACAGGCCATACTGTTTCTAACTATCTTAATCTCCCCCATAGAAACAACAGTGACAGCACCGTCAACAAAAACGGAAGGGATCTTTTGCAGCTCTGTAGAAGCCTGGGTCTGTACTTTGTCAATGGTAGGTTACGGGGGGACTCTTTGGGGAGATTCACCTACTGCTCACCTCTTGGCCACAGTACAGTAGACTATATGATCACAGACATGGACCCTTTCTCTCTCAGCTCATTCACTGTCAAGCCACTAACACCTCTGTCTGATCACAGCCAAATTACGTTGTTCCTCAAAAGAACAGACCTGGAAACAACCACACATTCACAGCCCAGTAAGCTGTACAACATCAGAAATTCATACAGATGGGCCCAAAACAGCACAGAAGAATACCAGAAAGCAACCTGGAACCAAAATATCCAAACACTCTTAGATAACTTTCTGGATACCACATTCACTCACAGTAAAGAAGGCATCAATCTAGCAGTACGAAACATCAACTATATATTCAGGCAAACGGCAAAAGAAGCACAATTGAAATTGATAAAAAACAAAACTAAAAAAATCACAGATGACAACTGGTTTGATGCAGATTGTAAAATTATAAGGAAAAAACTTAGAACACTATCCAACCAAAAGCACAGAGACCCAAATAATGGTGAATTACGCCTTCATTACTGTGAGACTTTAAAACTCTATAAACGTACACTCAGAACCAAAAAAGCACAGTACAACAGCAAGCAGCTGACACTAATTGAGGAGTCCATAAACACAAACAACTTTTGGCAAAATTGGAAAAAACTAAAAAAATCTAAACAAGAGGAATTAGCAATACAAAATGGTGACATATGGACAACCCATTTCAAAACACTCTACAACACCGTTCAAATTGACACAAACGCAGAACAACGCCAAATCCATGAGAAGTTGAATGGATTAGAAAAAGCTATAAAGGACAATCAAAACCCATTGGACTCCCCAATTACTGACCAGGAGCTCTATAAGAAACTTCAGGCTCTCAAATTTAAAAAAGCCTGCGGACCTGATGGCATCCTAAATGAAATGCTCAAACTCACTAGTGCAAAATTTCAATTGGCTATATTAAAATTGTTTAATTTGATCCTGAGTGTAGGTTATTTCCCTGACATCTGGAATCAAGGACTCATAACCCCAATCTTTAAGAATGGAGACAAATTTGACCCTAACAATTACAGAGGCATTTGTGTGAACAGTAACCTGGGGAAGGTTTTCTGTAGTATCATCAATGTAAGAGTTCTAAACTTCCTTAATAAGCACAATGTCTTGAGTAAAAGCCAAATTGGATTTATACCAAAACATCGCACAACTGATCATATTTACACCTTACACACCCTGATAGATAAACATGTCCACCAAAATAATACCAAAATATACACTTGCTTTATCGACTTCCAAAAAGCATTTGATTCTATTTGGCATACAGGACTGTTCTACAAAGTTATTGAAAGTGGTGTAGGGGGTAAAACATATGACATAATTAAATCAATGTATACTGGCAATACGTGCAGCATTAAAATTGGTAAGAAAAGGACAGAATTCTTTAACCAGGGGCGGGGCCTTCGTCAGGGTTGCAATCTGAGCCCTGCACTCTTCAATATTTACATTAACGAATTGGCCACTATTCTAGAAAAATCCTCAGCCCCTGGTGTTAGTCTCCACAATTCAGAAGTTAAATGCCTACTCTTCGCAGATGACCTATGCCTGCTGTCACCCACAGCACCTGGCCTACAGCAGAGCCTGGACCTGCTAGAGCAGTACTGCCAGACCTGGGCCCTGGCAGTAAACCCCAAAAAGACTAAAATAATGATTTTCCAGAGAAGATCCAGATCTCAGGGAATTAGACCAAAGTTCTCAATTGGTACAAAATATATAGAGTACTGTACACACTACAATTACTTAGGTTTAAAAATAAGCTCAACTGGACACCTTAATGAGGCAGTGAATGAACTGAGAGAGAAAGCACGCAGGGCATTCTACGCCATTAAAAAGCAAATTCAAATTGAAATACCTATTAAAATTTGGCTAAAACTAATTGAATATGTCATTGAACCAATTGCACTTTATGGCAGCGAGGTGTGGGGTCCACTTGCAAAACAAGATTTCATCAAATGGGACAAACACCCCATTGAAACCCTACATGCAGAGTTCTGTAAGATTCTCCTACGTGTCCAGAGGAAAACTACAAACAATGCATACAGGGCAGAATTAGGCCAATATCCACTAATAATAAAAACTCAAAAAAGAGCAATTAAGTTTTGGAAACATCTAAAATACAGTGACCCCCTCTCATATCATTACCAAGCCCTGCAATGCCAAGAGCTGAGCAAAGAAAAGAGTCCCCTCATCCAGCTGGTCCTGGGGCTGAGTTCACAAACCTGTTCTACTAACACACTGAAGCCTCAGGACCAGAACATCCAATCAATCAGAATAAACCAAATTACAACACAGTCAAAACAAAACTACATTGCTTATTGGGAAACACAAGCACAAACACAAAGCAAAATGCAGTGCTATCTGGCCCTAAATCGACAGTACACTATGGCTAAATATTTGACCATGGTTACTGATCAAAACCTTAGAAAAACCTTGACAAAGTACAGGCTCAGTGAGCACAGCCTTGCCATTGAGAAGGGTAGACACAGGAAAACCTGGCTCCCTGTAGAAGAAAGGCTGTGCAACCACTGCACAACAGCAGAACCTGAGACGGAGCTGCATTTCCTGACAAAATGTCAAAAATATAAAACAATTAGAGAGTGTCATTTCCCCAAATTTGAAATCCTTATTCAAGGTTTTAAAGACCTCTCTGATGAGGATAGGCTACCCATCCTGTTGGGGGAGGACGCAGAGAGCTGTGGGTTGGCAGCGCACTACATTGCTGCCTGCCATAAGTTGAGGGACAGTGTCTGACAGACCAATAAACCTGCACATGTCCTCAACTGTATGATTATTGTTATTGTTGAATGTATGGTTATATTGACCGTTGGTTATTGTTGTTACTGTTGTCCCGTTGACAATTTTTGATTCTCATTTTTATTTATTTTTTATATTGTAAATATCCAAAGTAAGCTTTGGCAATATGTACATTGTTACGTCATGCCAATAAAGCGAATTGAATTGAATTGAGAGAGAGAGAGAGAGAGAGAGAGAGAGAGAGAGAGAGAGAGAGAGAGAGAGAGAGAGAGAGAGAGAGAGAGAGACTAAGAGAGAATGAGGACGCTCTAGAATATACATCACTGTGCACAATACCACCAGTTTGTTAAATATGTAGCCACAGAATAGCAACAGAAATATGGATGAAGACCAATGTATCCAAACACCTTCAAGACAGGACATAAAAATTTACAAATGTCTATGTATCACCTGGGGTTGTTGGTGCCGTTGTTCTCCAGTGAGTTACCGATGCGGATCTCAGCACCATCAAGTCTCTCAGGACAGCAGTCTCCTCTGTTGGTGATGTTAACAGCTGTCACTCTGTACACATCCAGCAGGTCCACTCTCCACCAGGGGTTGGTCTCCCATTCAGTGTGGGTGCAGGATCTTTTGTAATAGTTTGATTCTCTGTTCCCATCAATGGCATTGTGAGCCTGGCCATCCCCATGCAGTGAAGACTGGTTGGCCACTCCTTTCAACGCTACATTTACTACAGGGACAGAGAGAGTACTGTTTTAATACAGAAATGACAAATTATTGCCAATGAAGTTTCAAGTTGAAATGTCTTTCTTGCAAGCTCTAAACCCAACAATGCAGTAATGTAATACTAAAAATATCCTAAGTTAGAACAAAAACACACAATAAATAAAAATAAGAAATAAGAGTAAAAATACTATATGAAGGGTCAGTTAGTTCCAGTACCATTTTTACAATGAATTACTGGATCGATAGATATGTATAGGGGTAAGGTAACTAGGCATCAGGATATATGATAAACAGAGTAGCATCAGCCTATTTGATGATTGTATGTGAGTTGGTGTGCATGTGTGTAGAGTCAGTATAAATGTATGTGCATATTATGTGTGTGAGAGCAAATTATGAAGTGAGTGTTTGTGTGTGTTGGAGTGTCAGTGTGTGTGAGTTTTTAGGGCCCTCTGAGTGTGCATAGAAACAGTGCAAAAATAAGAATCAAATACAAGGGTCAAGTCAGATAGTCTGTGTAGAAATTCTGTTAGCTATTTAGTTAGCTATTTAACAGTTTTATGGCTTGGGGATAGAAGCTGTTCAAGAGCCTGTTGGTGTCAGACTTTATGCACTGGTATCGCTTGCCATGCGGAAGCAGAGAGAACAGTCTATGGCTTGGGTGGCTGGAGTCTTTAATTAATGATTGTCTGGGCCTTCCTTTCACACCACCTGATTTAGAGGTTCTGGATGGCATTGAGCTCGGCCCCAGTGATGTACTGGGCTTTCCACACCATCCTCTGTAGCATCATGCAATCGAGGGCGTTGCTATTGCCATGCCAAGCAGTGATGCAGCCAGTCAAGATGCTCTAAATGGTACAGCTGTAGAACTATTTCAGGATTTGAGGGCCCATGCCAAACCTTTTCAACCTCCTGAGGGGGAAGAGGACTGTTGCACCTTCTTCACGACTGTGCTCTGGTGTGAGGACCATTTTAAGTCCTTAGTGATTTGAGCACAGAGGAACTTTAAACTCTCGAACTGCCGATGTGGATGGGGGCGTGCTCTCCCACCCCCGTTTCCTGTAGTCAACGTTCAGCTCCTTGGTCTTTCCAACATTGAGGGAGATGTTGTTGTGGCACCACACTGCAAGGTCACTCCCTACAGGCTGTCTCATCGTCGCCGATGATCAGGCCTACCACTGTTGTGTTGTCAGAAAACTTGATGATGGTGTTGGAGTCGTGCGTGGCCATGTAGTCATGGGTGAACAGGGAGTACGGGAGGGGACTAAGCACACACGCCTGTGGGCACCCGTGTTGAGGGTCAGCGTGGCGGAGTTGTTGTTGCCTACCCTCACCACCTGGGGCCGGCCTATCAGGTAGTCCAGGATCCAGTTGCAGAGGGAGGTGTTCAGTCCCAGGTTCCTAAGATTGGTGACGAGCTTAAACGCTGAGCGGAAGTCAAGGAACAGCATTCTCACGTAAGTATTCCTGGGTGAGGGCCGCTTAAAGTGCAATTGAGATTGCGTCGTCTATGGATCTGTTGGGGTGGTATGCAAATTGGAGTGGCTCTAGGGTGTCTGGGATGAGGGAGTTTTTTAAATGTGTATTTTTTTATTGTATTTTAAAACATACAATCTACCTGCAGTGAAGCGGCTCAACATTTACATTACATTCAGTCATATAGCAGACACTCCCATCCAGAGCGACCCCCAGGAGCAACAAGGGTCAAGCCACCCAAAGGAGCAATCAGGGTCAAGCGCCCCGCCCAAGGGCACAAGGACTGATGCCCCACCCAGGCGAATCGGGGACCAAACCAGCGACCTCTAGGCCACCGGCCCAAGCTCCCAAATGCCAGGCGACCAACTATCTAAGATCCCCCATCAGTTCCCCTTGAGAGCTGCCCCTCAACCATCCAAGACCACCCACAAGTCCCTCCCAAAAACCTCACCTTCCACCTCTCACCCCTAAACCACCCCTCCCAAGCCACCGTCCTGATCCAACCCAACTAAAACCACCACCGACCCAACGCACCAACAACCAACAAAAATAACAAAAGAGAAAAAGGAGAAAAACAAAGGAAAACAACAACAGAAAACAACAAGGCGAAAACCAACGACATCAAGGACAACAAAAATCTAAACAACAAGGCCAACTGTATGCATTTGTGTGCATATGTGGCACTATTTATGTGTGTATGTGTCCGTTTGTGTGCACGTGTGCGTTTGAATGAGGGTGTGTGTATGCATGTGTATGCGGGTACAAGCGCTTGCGTGGCATCAGCCTCAGGCAAACAGGCGTTGGATGTAATAACGTTCCTTTTTAGTGTAAATTAAAGTTATTCAACTTTTTTTTTAAACTTTTATCTTTGACCGTCATTCTCCGCCCAGCAACTGGTTGATGGAGTTGATGTGTGCCATAACCAGCCTCTCAAAGCACTTCATGATTACTGATGTGAGTGCTATAGGGTGGTAGTCATTGTGGCATGATGCCTTAGAGTTCTTGGGAACAGGAATCTTACAGTGTATTAATTCCTCATGTTAAGATCAAGTTGTAGATATGACAACGTTCTATTTTCCAATCATCTATTTATAAAGTAATATAAAAAAGCTAAGTCAATCTATTAGGATTTAGAATATTGATTTAAAATGGTAATGTTGTATAAAACCTTGACAGTCAAAATGTCTGTGGTCTCACCTGTCGCAGCATTGACCATCTGGGCTAGCAACACAACTCCTGTAAATACATCAGAATTTGCAAACATTAAAACCATCTTCCTTGTTTATCCATTCTGTACTTCATTTTGCCCTGTCTGTATCAGTGGTGGTAGAGGCACTATAGTGAAGCAGAGGTATGATTACCAACTATTGCTACAGAAGTAGTGATGGAAGGTAGGAGGTAGAGAAATGTGATGAATATGTCAAAGGAAGCAACACTGTTTGCTGTTGTTGTGCAAAAAAAGAATACACAAAACAACAACAACAGCAGGCATAGATGTCTGCATACTTATGCATTAGACACTCACCCATTAAAGGGCAGAGAGAGAGACTCCACAGCATGTTTAGTGGTTGAGGCTTCATTCAACCACCTGTCTCCTGTCTGTAAAGACAAAACAAAAAACTGGGGTTAGGTGCCCTGGGGCCCCAAATGTGTTAGTCCAGCCCTAGTCAGCAAAGGTTTAAATCCAACCCACTGCCTTTACAACTTGCATTCTCTCCTACTTTTCCCATCTCCTCTTCCCTGTTCTATCTCAGTACAATATATTTAAATAGTAATAATATAAATAATAATAACATGAATAACACTAATAATATGGATAATATTACTAATAATAATAATATAACAAATTGGATGACTATGCATATTTCATTACAGTTTGAATTAGCGTCACATACAGCATACTGTTGGTGATGTTATGCTTGGCTGTTGTTTACGGTAAACTAAACAAGACACTCTAATAGGTGGAATATCCAAATGATAAATTCACTACAGGAAGTACACAATACACAATAAACAAACGGTACCAATAAAATCCTTCAGATCGTAAAATAAAAAAAAATCACCTGAACAACATTGAATGTTCTGTCATGTAACCTCTCTGGCGCATGTGGGACGAACTAGTCCCACCTTCGTAACAGCCACTGAAATCCAGTGGCGCGATTTTTGAATCGTTAGAAATACTATTACTTCAATTTCTCAAACATATGACTATTTTACAGCTATTTAAAGACAAGAATCTCGTTAATCTAAAAACACTGTCCGATTTCAAAAAGGCTTTACAACGAAAGCAAAACATTAGATTATGTCAGCAGAGTGCCCAGCCAGAAATAATCAGACACCCATTTTTCAAGCTAGCATATCATGTCACATAAACCCAAACCACAGCTAAATGCAGCACTAACCTTTTATGATCTTCATCAGATGACACACCTAGGACATTGTGTTATACAATACATGCATGTCTGTTCAATCAAGTTCATATTTATATCAAAAAACAGCTTTTTACATTAGCATGTGACGTTCAGAAAAAGCATAACCCCCGGCAAACTTCCGGGGAATTTACTAACAGTTTGCTAAATTACTCACGATAAACGTTCACAAAAAGCATAACAATTATTTTAAGAATTATAGATACATTACTCCTCTATGCACTCGATATGTCCGATTTTAAAATAGCTTTTCGGATGAAGCACATTTTGCAATAATCTAAGTACATAGCCCGGCATCACAGGGCTAGCTATTTAGACACCCACCCAGGTCAGCCTCCACCAAAATCACATTTCCTATAAGAAAAATGTTCTTACCTTGCTTGTTCTTCGTCAGAATACACTGCCAGGACTTCTACTTCAATAACAAATGTTGGTTTGGTCCCAAATAATCCATCGTTATATCCAAACAGCGACGTTTTGTTCGTGAGTTCTAGACACTATCAGAATGCTACATCACGGTCTCGCGCATGGCGCATTGGCGTGACAAAAAATGTCTAAATATTCCATTACCGTACTTCGAAGCATGTCAACCGCTGTTTAAAACCAATTTTTATGCCATTTATCTCGTAGAAAAGCGATAATATTCCGACCGGGAATATGCAATCAGCCTAAACAGCCGAATTAAATTTCTCCTCAGGAGCGAATCGTGCACGCGCCTCATTCAAAGGTCCTCTGATCCGCCACTTACCAAAGGCGATAATGTGTTTCAGCCTGAGGCTGCCTCGTCAACCTTCAGGTATTTCCCGGGTTCTGAGAGCCTATCGGAGCCCTGGGAATTGTCACGTTACAGCTAAGATCCTTACTTTTCAATAAACAGATGCAAGACGCACGACTCCTTGTCAGACAGGGTACTTCCTGCATGAAACCTTGTCAGGTTTTTGCCTGCCATAGGAGTTCTGTTATACTCACTGACACCATTCAAACAGTTTTAGAAAATTCAGAGTGTTTTCTATCCAAACCTGAACAATAATATGCATATTCTAGCTTCTGAGTTGGTGTAGGAGGCAGTTAAAAATGGGCACATATTTTTTCCAAAATTCTCAATACTGCCCCCTAGCCCTTTTACAATTATAAAAATAATATACGTTTTATAAATCAAATCATTACTAATTTTAGACATTTTACATGAAATAACTCAGTACCTACCCGCTGTTTGACGAAGTTGAAATTTTGAAGAGTGGAAATATCTCTCTGTGTCTTTTACCCCTGTCTGTTCATCTGTCACCTTGTGTGTCCTTCTATCATTGTTTGTACACAATGGAAATCTTTGATAATATATTCATATTGTGGGCTGTGTAGCCTTCTGTACTGTACCTAACCACATTTATATGATTAGATATGTAAGCAAAACAGTGTCTTGGGTACAGCAGAGCATCCCAGTGCTCATATTGACACCATTCATCTGCTATTAACACAATGTTGTCCCACATTGTTTCTCCACGTTGCTCCATGGAAATAATGTTTATTTTTAATTTTCCTTGGTAACATAGTGCGTGACAGTGTATTGTACACTCCTCTCCTATTGAAATAGGCTTCTACCTGTTCCAAGGGTTAAAACAAGGACTGATACACAGAGGTAGATACTCATTCA
Source organism: Salmo trutta (assembly GCF_901001165.1). Taxonomy (NCBI): domain Eukaryota; kingdom Metazoa; phylum Chordata; class Actinopteri; order Salmoniformes; family Salmonidae; genus Salmo; species Salmo trutta. The sequence continues at coordinate 53,755,637 of NC_042961.1, read as the reverse complement.
ATCAGGTAGATCTACATATATTGAAATACACTTTGCTAACAGAAAGACACAATTTCATGACAAAGATCAGTGTATAAGCTCTGATAAAATAGATTAAAGCCCATTCTGATGTCTTGTAGGAGGCCTAGTCCACCCTGTGCCGTTCCTCCTTTCAACCTAATTTTACCTTACATACGTACGCGACGCAAGAACGCAATTAGCTACGCAAAATGGCGATCTTGAGTAGTTGAGTGGAGTTTATAATTGTGGGGATGCACACGTCTGAGTATTGTTGCTACATAACAACGCAGGATCACCATTTTGCGTAGCCTAGAGAATTTTTCTATTACTTTTGTTTTATGAAAGTGGTAGATTTTCTTACCTCTACGTACAAACTCTAAACTGATAACACTTGTAAGGCCCCTGATATTATGTGCCCATTTGGGATGTCTCATTTCTTAACTCACCACCTCCACCACTAATTAGCTGAGCTTCTCAGTCATTTTATCTTTACCTCACGATAATCACCAAGCATCAGTGTGGAAGACAAAAATATCATGATCTGATGATCCCATATACCAGGAATAATAAAAACAGCTGTCTGTCTCGATTTCACTGGCGCGGGAAACTCTAGGCAGACAGGCGCAGTAGAGAGATTGTTGTTATTTAAAGAACCATAATGTAAGGTTCTGTATTTATTTTCTTAGTCAACCTTGTGTTCTGTTTCGTTGTGTTCTTGAACGTAGCCCTGTCTTTCATTTTTGTTCATTCATTTCACCTGTGTTAGTTACTCACCTGGTCTCATCAGCTCCTTATTTAGTTCAGTTCATTCTGTTTGTGCCTTTGTGAGGTATTGTTCAGTTTGACTCTACTAAGCCTTTTCCTAGCTCGTTTGTGAGAACCAGTTATAGCCTTCAGTCCTAGTTTTGATTCACCTGCCTGTTTGCCTACCTGTGTATGACCATTGCCTGCCTGTGACCACGATTCCTGCCTTCTGCGAAATAAACACCTGCCGTGCTCTGCGCATGAATCTACACTTTTTCCTCCCTGAGTATTCATTACACAATTTATCAGGATATTTTCTTCTGTTTTTATTTGTTGGCTTTAGGCATTTTACTTAGTTGACGATGGAAGTTATAGGCCTACTGCTGCATTGGCCTAAAGGCTATCTCTGAGTTCCATGCGCTCATTTCTGTTTCCATGCGCTCGTCTGTGCACCTGACAGGACTGTTTAGTGTCGTTCATTGTTTTGTATACGTGATTTGTTTGTTTTTCCTTCTTTTGATCTAATAAATTAGATGAGTATACACGTTCCCGCTGCACCTTGGTCTAATCCTTACGATGCCCGTTACACAGTTGTAAATGAGAACTTGTTCTCAACTAGCCTACCTGGCAAAATTAATGTGAAATAAATTAAATAAATAAAATAGTGAATTTCAGATTTAAAAAAAATAGTTAGCATTTTAGATAAAACTACTAAATATATTCACGTCACCAAATAATTGTTTAAAACACACTATGTAGCAATTCATGTTTAGAGTAGCCTCAACAGCACTCTCTGGGGTAGCACCATGGTGTAGTCGGAGGACAGCTAGTTTCTGTCCTCTGGGTACTTTTAATTCCATACAAAACCTAGGAGGCTCATGGTTCCCACCCCCTTCCATACTTACACAGTAACTATGACAACTTTGGGAGGTCGAACTCTGCGGGTGTACCTGCTCTCAGTTACAGTTTTAACAGTGGCCAAGTAGGCAACTGTGGCTATTTGATCATAATGTAGGCCTACCAGAGTGGCTCCCTACCATCAAAAACAATGGAGAAAATGCAACACATAACATTTTAACATGAACATATCTGCTCTATCATTCAGCCTACAGTAGCAGACAATGATTAAGTTTCAGAATACTTTTGAAAAGATAGGCATGTGATTTTAGTCTTCTAAATGTTTTTTCATGTGAAGTTCACCAAGTCAGTAACCACGGCCATGTCAGCACAGAGATTATGGAAAACGTAATGGAACGCACTTTTCCACAAGTGTTTAAAAGGACGCGCTGAAGAATGAACATATTAGACCAGTTACTTGCAGCAACCAACTGAGAAAATGTACCAATGGTTAAGGAGCGCGTAACCAGACAGGCACCGTGTAATGCAGTGATGCACACCATATCTCCAGTGCGTCTCCACAGCCCAGTGCGTCCTGTGCCAGTGCCCTGCACTTGCCGGGCTAAAGTGATCATTCAGCCAGGACGGGTTGTGCCAGCTCTACGCTCCAGACCTCCAGTACACCTCCACGGTCCAGTATATCCTGATCCTCCTCCTCACACTCTCCCTGAAGTGCGTGTCCTCAGTCAGGTACGTCCTGTGCCTGCTCCACGCACTTGGCCTCCAGTGCACCTGCCCAGTCCGGTGCATCCCCTGCCTGCTCTCCTCACTCACCATGAGGTGCGTGTTACCAGTCTGACGCCACCTGTGACAGCCCCACGCATCAGTGCGCCTTCCCATTCCAGAGCTTCCGGTGACAGTTCCCAGTCCAGGGCTTCCGACGGCAGTTCCCAGTCCAGAGCTTCCGGCGACAGTTCCCAGTCCAGAGCATCCGGCGAAGGCCCGCAGTCCGGAACCTCCTGAGACGGCCCGCAGTCCTGAACCTCCTGAGACGGCCCGCAGCCCGGAACCTCCTGAGATGGCCCGCAGCCCGGAACCTCCTGAGATGGCCCGCAGCCCGGAACCTCCTGAGACGGCCCGCAGCCCGGAACCTCCTGAGACGGCCCGCAGCCCGGAACCTCCAGCGGCGGCCCGCAGCCCGGAACCTCCAACGGTGGTCCGCAGCCCGGAAGCTCCAGCGATGGTCTGCAGTACAGAGCCTCGGGCGATGATCTACAGTCCGGTTCCTCCGACGACGATCCACGGTCCGGTGGTACAGAAGCAGAGGGATCAGCGGGCGGAGCGGGAGTTATGCCCCGAACTGGAGCCACCTCTGCTGGAGGATCCGCTGGATAATAAGGTTCTGTGTACTGCACCAGAGCCGCCATACACTTGTCACCCTCCCTACCCTCCCTTTTTTTCTTTTTCTTTTGTTGTTTAGTTGCATTCGGAGTCTGCACCTTTGGGGGGGGTACTGTCACGTCCTGACCATAGTAAGTTATTATTTTCCATGGTAGAGTAGGTCAGGGTGTGACAGGGGGTTTTTCTAGTTTCGTTTTTCTATGTAGTTATGTTCTAGTTTTGTATTTCTATGTTGGGTTGTTCTAGTTTTGTATTTCTATGTTGGGCTGTGTTTGGGATGATCTCCAATTAGAGGCAGCTGGTCATCATTGTCTCTAATTGGAGGTCATATTTAAGTTGGTGTTTGTCCCACCTGGGTTTGTGGGAGATTATTTTTGAGTAGTGTATGTTTCACCTCTCTGTGACGGTTTGTTGTTTTTGTCATTCAGTTTATTTATGTATTGCTTAGTTTTACAGTATAAATAAAATGTGGAACGACACACACGCTGCACTTTGGTCCGCTCATTCCTACGACAACCGTGACACGTTCAAATAATTTGGCCTACATACTATTATCACCACTCTATAGACATGGGAGACTCTCACAAACATAACGATGGTCTCCGTTTTGCTCTGTTTTGACTCCTCTGAAGTCGGTACTGTCAATGTGCCAACTTTTGTTTGTAGTGTCCGAACTGTTTGGGCTACAAACTAACGTGAACCCACTGTGGGAAGGGAAGATTCTACGTTTTACTCTACGACCTCCACAAAGGTTAAATATGTGTAAAAAAATGTATATATACAGTGACTTCGGAAAGTATTTAGACCCCTTGACTTTTAAGTTACAATTACGTTACAGCCTTATTCTAACATTGATTAAATCTTTTTTTCCCTCATAAATCTACACACAATTCACCATAATGACAAAGCGAAAACTGGTTTCTAGAAATGTTTCCAAATTTATTACAAATTTAAACAGAAGCATCTAATTTACATAATTATTCAGACCCTTTGCTATGAGACTCAAAATTGAGCTCAGGTGCATCCTGTTTCTATTGATAATCCTTGAGATGTTTCAACAACTTGATTGGAGTCTACCTGTGGTCAATTCAATTGATTGGACATGACTTGGAAAGGCACACACCTGTCTAAATAAGGTCCCACTGTTGACAGTGCATGTCAGAGCGAAAACCAAGCCATGAGGTTGAAGAAATTGTAGAGACAGGATTGTGTCGAGGCACAGATCGGGGGAAGGGTACACAAACATTTATGCAGCTTTGAAGGTCCCAAAGAACACAGTGGCCTCCATCAATCTTAAATGGAAGAAGTTTAGAACCACCAAGACTACTAGAGCTGGCCGCCTGGTCAAACTGAACAATCAGGGAAGAAGGGCCTTGGTCAGGAAAGTGACTAAGAACCCAACAGTCAGTCTGACAGAGCTCTAGAGTTCTTCTGTGGAGATGGGAGAACCTTCCAGAAGGACAACCATCTCTGTAGCTTCACCAATAAGGCATTTATGGCAGAGAAATAAGATTCTCTGGTCTGATGAAACCAAGATTGAACTCTTTGGCCTGAATGCCATGTGTCACATCTGGAGGAAACCAGGCACCATCCCTACGGTTAAGCAGGGTGGGGACTGGGAGACTAGTCAGGATCAAGGGAAAAATGAACCGAGCAAAGTACAGAGAGATCCTTGATGAAAACCTGCTCCAGAGCGCTCAGGACTTCATACTGAGGCCAAGGTTCACCTTCCAACAGGACAACAAGCCTAACCACACAGCCAAGACAACGCAGGAGTGGCTTTAGGATAAGTCTCCGAATGTTTTGAGTGGCCCAGCCAGAGCCCGGACTTGAACCCGATCGAACATCTCTGGAGAGACCTGAAAATAGCTGTGCAGCGACACTCCCCAACCAACCTGACAGAGCTTGAGAGGGTCTGCAGAGAAGAATGGGAGAAACTCCCCAAATACAGTGTGCCAAGCTTGTAGAGTCATACCCAAGACGACTCGAGGCTGTAATCACTGCCAAAAGCACTTCAACAAAGTACTGAGTAAAGTGTCTGAATACTTATGTAAATTTGATATTGAAGTTTTTTGTTATACACATTTGCAAATATTTCTAAAAACCTGTTATTGCTTTGTCATTATGGGGTATTGTGTGTAGATTGATGAGAAAAAAATTACAATTTAATACATTTTAGAATTAGGCTTTAACGTAACAAAATGTGGATAAAGTCACAGGGTCTGAATACTTTCCGAATGCACTCTCTCTATATATTTTTTTTCAAGTAATTATTTTTCTTCTGAAGTCGAGGTAAAGACCACGGTGTCCTCATATGTAGTTATGGCCATGTTTAAGATGCCGATTTCAGATTTCAGAAGTGTGCGCTGCACTGGCATTTGCATGAATCATTCCTTAAAGTCAATGGGAGAATTAAGTACAAATTTAAGCTAAACCACAGGGTTGGCTATCCTCCCTACGAAGACATCCGATTGGACTTTTTTGGATTCTTTTTCATCAGAGCTTATAGAATGATCAGTGTCATTTAGCAGTGTCTTTCTATATCTGTTGATCTCCTTTATTGAATAAGTATCGATATCTGAGTATCAGTCCTTGTTTTCACCCTTTGAAAGGGGAAGAGTAGAAACCTATTTGAATAGGATAGGAGTGTACAATTCACTCTCACACACTGTTCTGAAAAATAAGAAAAAATTAATGACTTCATGGTCGAATTGCTGCAAAGAAACCACAGGCGTACTTCCTAAGTCAGTTGCTGGAGAGAAAGGAAACTGCTTAGGGATTTCCCCATGAGGCCGATAGTAATTTTAAAACAGAGCTTAATGGTTGTGATAGTAGAAAACTGACGATGGACAAACAATGTCGTAGTTATTCCACAATACTAACCTAAATGACAGAGTAAAAAGAAGGATGCTTGTACAGAATAAAAATATTCTAAAAACTGCATCCTGTTTGCAACAAGGCAATAAAGTAATACTGTAAAGAATGTGTTCATTTTTAAAAACTTTTTGTCCTGAATACAATGCATTATGTTTGGGGAAAATCAAACTCAACACATCACTGAGTTCACTCTTTATATTGCGAAGCATGGTAGTTGCTGCATCATGTTATGGGTATGCTTGTCAGTGGCAAGGACTAGGGAGATTTTTTGGAAAACCAGGATCAGTCTGCTTTCCAACAGACACTGGAAGACAAATTCACTTTTCAGCAGGACAATAACCTAAAACATAAGGCCAAATCTACACTGGAGTTGCTTATCAAGACGACATTGAAAGTTCCTGAGTGGCCTAGTTACAGTCTTGACTTAAATAGGCTTGAAAATCTATGGCAATACTTGTCTAGCAATGATAAACAACCAATTTGACAGTGCTTGAAGAATTATAAAAATAATGATGTGCAAATGTTGTAAAATCCAGGTGTCCAAAGCTCTTAGAGACTTACCGAAAAAGACTCACAAGCTGCAATTTCTGCCAAAGGTGTTTCTAACATGTATTGACTCACGGGGTTGAATACTTATCTATTCAAGGTATATTACTGTTTTATTTTTCATAAATTTGTACAAAGAAATGTGAAGTTTTGTTCCACATTGACCTTAATGAGTATTTTGTGTAGAAAGTTGATCAAACATAAGAATTCAATTATTCTTAATCCCACTTTGTAATGCAACAAAATGTGGAAAAAATCAAGGAGGTTGAATTCTTTCCGAAGGCACTGTACATTTAGAATAATTGATTAGTATCTCTATGATTGCATCATTGGGACCACTCTTTTTTTGATGGTAACTAGATCTTACAGAGTGGCTTTAACATATTCTATAGTGTTCTCTAGCGTCCTCTTGTGTTCTCTAGTCCAGTGGATAAAGGCTGTATATTAGGCCGTGATGTGTAGATGTAATATTCTAAAGTAATTTAAAATTAAAGATTAAATTAAAGAATATGTTGGATGTAATTTTTTCTATTTCCTAATTCCACCTTAAAAAAAAAACCCAGAAAAGAAACAGTTTGTACATCACATACAAACTGCATTACAGACCTGCTCCACATCACCACTACTGATGGTAAAAAGAACATCAACATCACATAAAATTCTAATTTACCATCATTTTCTATGACCATTTACAATAATTTACTATCATCATTTACGATCATAATTTATCATAATCTGACTTCATAATTTATCATCAGTATATGTGATAACACCAATAAAGAGTTTGAAAACAATGTCAAATGGATGTAAATATGAAATTCAAAGATAAAAAAGTATTTTATATATATATATATATATATACTGCTCAAAAAAATTAAGGGAACACTAAAATAACACATCCTAGATCTGACTGAATGAAATAATCTTATTAAATACTTTTTTCTTTACATAGTTGAATGTGCTGACAACAAAATCACACAAAAATAATCAATGGAAATCCAATTTATCAACCCATGGAGGTCTGGATTTGGAGTCACACTTAAAGTGGAAAACCACACTACAGGCGGATCCAACTTTGATGTAATGTCCTTAAAACAAGTCAAAATGAGGCTCAGTAGTGTGTGGCCTCCACGTGCCTGTATGACCTCCCTACAACGCCTGGGCATGCTCCTGATGAGGTGGCGGATGGTCTCCTGAGGGATCTCCTCCCAGACCTGGACTAAAGCATCCGCTAACTCCTGGACAGTCTGTGGTGCAACGTGGCGTTGGTGGATGGAGCGAGACATGATGTCCCAGATGTGCTCAATTGGATTCAGGTCTGGGGAACGGGCGGGCCAGTCCATAGCATCAATGCCTTCCTCTTGCAGGAACTGCTGACACACTCCAGCCACATGAGGTCTAGCATTGTCTTGCATTAGGAGGAACCCAACCGCACCAGCATATGGTCTCACAAGGGGTCTGAGGATCTCATCTCGGTACCTAATGGCAGTCAGGCTACCTCTGGCGAGCACATGGAGGACTGTGCGGCCCCCCCAAAGAAATGCCACCCCACACCATGACTGACCCACCGCCAAACCGGTCATGCTGGAGGATATTGCAGGCAGCAGAACGTTCACCACGGCGTCTCCAGACTCTGTCACGTCTGTCACGTCTGCTCAGTGTGAACCTGCTTCATCTGTGAAGAGCACAGGGCGCCAGTGGCGAATTTGCCAATCTTGGTGTTCTCTGGCAAATGCCAAACGTCCTGCAACCCCCAACTGTGGACGTCGGGCCCTCATACCACCCTCACGGAGTCTCTTTCTGACCGTTTGAGCAGACACATGCACATTTGTGGCCTGCTGGAGGTCATTTTGCAGGGCTATGGCAGTGCTCCTCCTGCTCTTCCTTGCACAAAGGCGGAGGTAGCGGTCCTGCTGCTGGGTTGTTGCCCTCCTACGGCCTCCTCCACGTCTCCTGATGTACTGGCCTGTCTCCTGGTAGCGCCTCCATGCTCTGGACACTACGCTGACAGACACAGCAAACCTTCTTGCCACAGCTCGCATTGATGTGCCATCCTGGATGAGCTGCACTACCTGAGCCACTTGTGTGGGTTGTAGACGCCGTCTCATGCTACCACTAGAGTGAAAGCACCGCCAGCATTCAAAGTGACCAAAACATCAGCCAGGAAGCATAGGAACTGAGAAGTGGTCTGTGGTCACCACGTGCAGAACCACTCCTTTATTGGGGTTGTCTTGTTAATTGCCTATAATTTCCACCTGTTGTCTATTCCATTTGCACAACAGCATGTGAAATTTATTGTCAATCAGTGTTGCTTCCTAAGTGGACAGTTTGATTTCACAGAAGTGTGATTGACTTGGAGTTACATTGTGTCATTTAAGTGTTCCCTTTATTTTTTTGAAGATATATATATATTAAAACCTTAAGCATGATCTATAACTCACACACAATATCGTAAAATGTCAAACAAAAAGTCAGGAACATGCTACTAGAAATGCACAGCAATATATTATGTGTTATATTCTATAACATCAATTACAATTTGTATTAAGTTACGTACAATATTGTAAAATGTAAAAAAAAAGTGAGCAGGAACTTACAACTACAAAGTTCTAGAGCCTCCAACAGAATCAGTGAATGGCCAAATCCAAATCCTGTATGGCCACATTGTTCAGAGCCATCAAATAATCTCTCCTACCAGCTACAATAGCTACTCTCAGTAAAAGTTACCTGGTCAGACAACCTCTAAAGATATGGAATAACTTAAAGCTTAACCTATATATTAGAGATATATGCATCACATCCGGCCGTGATTATGAGTCCCATAGGGCGGCGCACAATTGGCCCAGCGTTGGGTTGGTTTGGCCGGGGTAAATAAGAATTTGTTATTAACTGACTTGCCTACTTAAATAAAGGTTAAATGACAAATAAAATATAATATATCTTACCACACACCCCCTGGTTTATAACCATCTATTTCCAATGTCCCTTGCAGACAAAGATTTGGATATATGGTGCCAAAATCGTATGAAACCATTATGACCTTTATTAAGATGGCACCTTTGAATCATTTGAAAATCTCTGAAATGCATTCCATATTCCAAATTCCCACTTCTTTAAATACTTTGTTTGGGTTTTTGGTCCAATCGCAGGCTTAGTATTTACATATCACGGGCTACGAGCCGGTTCGTGACACAGGGGATTGATGTGCAGGTAAGTCTTTAGCATAAACTTACAGGGAGCTATTCAATATTCAAAATGATGTCACGTGTGACGTGTGGAGCATTCAATCGACTCTTTAAAAACACACTGACAGCATTGTGATTGTATAAAGGAACAATACTCTCAAAATCTATAACGTTATTATTAAATCACACACAATGTTATAAAATGTAAAACGAAATTAGGTAATTTTACAACAGGAAAATATAAAGGGGATTGGACATCAGCCTCTGGAGCTCCACAGCGCCTCCCTATGGCCGTCTGCTGCTGTAGAAATCCACTCTGTTGACCCCTGCTTCAGGACCTGAGAGGACAGAGAGAGACAAGAGAGAGGCAACATGGTCTCTAAACCACATAGGGAGCAGTCATTGACACAGATATTAGAAATCTAGGCAGCAACAACGCTGAAAGAAACTTTATAAAGACTGACATCTACTCCAATGAAAAATAGTCTTTGACTTGTATTATGAGAACAGCAGGTACCTGAGTAGCAGAGGAAGTTGTATTGGTCATCACAGAGCCGCTCCACCCAGAGGAAGTTCCCTCCGTTAGCCCCGTTGGTCAACCCTCCACAGGGGTTGGAGATGTCCTTCCTAGGGGGGACGCCGTTCACCCAGTGGTTGTAGTTCATACGGTCTCCGGTCATCCAGTACCACGTGTCTCCCAGGATGTACCTGCAGGCAGAGAAAAGCTGCCTCACTTTAAAATCAAGGTGCATGAACAGTGGAGCAAACTGAAGATGAGTAGATTTTCCGCAACTGTTGGAACAGGACAATGGATGGCTGCTATAAAATTAATATTTGACTGTTAAAACCATCAGGTAGTGTACCTGCGCAGGCTCAGCCACAGATGGGAGGTGAGGGGGGTGATGAGGTTACTGTCCTTCACCAGTTTCTCCAGCTCCCTCTGCTCTGTCTCGTTGCGAACACTGACCAGGTCCCAGTAGTGGTCTCTGCAGTAGAACAGAGCATCGGACCAGCACAGCTTCTCCCTCACCACCATCACCTTCCTCCTCAAGAAGGTGACACTGGTGGAAGGAGGAGGTGGAGTGGAAGTGGAGGGGAGAAGGGTAGAAGCACTGGTGGAGGTGGGAGATTGAGAGGAGGAGGGGGATGTTGGGGAAGAGGGGAGAAAATAAATGGTGGGAGGCTGGGTTGTTGTTGGTTGAGCTGTCAATATTAAGGTTGGAGTAGTGGGTGTTGGAGTAGTATGTGTTGGAGTAGTGGGTGTTGAAGTACTGGGTGTTGGATTATTGAGTGTTGGAGTAGTGGGTGTTGGAATAGTGGGTGTTGGAGTGGTGGGTGTTGAAGTAGTGGGTGTTGGAGTAGAGGGTGTTGGAGTAGTGGGTGTTGAAGTAGTGGGTGTTGGATTATTGAGTGTTGGAGTAGTAGGTGTTGGAGTAGAGGGTGTTGGAGTAGCGGTAGAATTTGTGGTGGTGGTTGAGTCTGAAACAGAAGTCCAAGAGTTCAGTTATTATTTGTGGACATTCATTTCACATTTCAACTTAAAATTGTTAAACCTATATACAATAATATTTACTTTGTATATTTATTTGATTAATACACCTACCAAATCTCCCTCCCCATGAAAAAATATCTTTACAATGTCAGCTTTTTATTCTCCTACACTTCTGTGATGGGATGTTACTTCAGGTGTACAATAAAAGTAATGTAAAACTTCCTTGATGATAAAATTGAACAGTGAAGACAGTTATAGATGATTACCTGCAGTAGTCCCATATACTTCCAACTCACACAGAGTGAGAACCTTGTCCTGTCCAGGGATCAACACAACAACGTAGCGACCCTCCATCTCATTACACTGGAAGGTGTTGGTCTGTCCTGCTGGGATGTTGGAGATGACAACACATCTGAAGGAGCGAGAGAGTGCGAGAGCGCGAGAGAGAGAGAGAATGAGGACGCTCTAGAATGCACAATACCTTGCAGAATACCACCAGTTTGTTAAATATATAGCCACAGAATAGCAACAGAAGTATGGATGAAGACCAATGTATCCAAACACCTTCAAGACAGGACATAAAAATGTACAACTGTCTATGTATCACCTGGGGTTGTTGATGCCGTTGTTCTCCAGTGAGTTACCGATGCGGATCTCAGCACCATCAAGTCTCTCAGGACAGCAGTCTCCTCTGTTGGTGATGATGACAGCTGTCACTCTGTACATATCCAGCAGGTCCACTCTCCACCAAGGGTTGGTCTCATGTTCAGTGTGGGTGCAGAGTAATTTGAAAAAGTCTGATTCTCTGTTCCCATCAATGGCATTTTGAGCCTGGCCATACTCATGCAGTGAAGACTGGTTGGCCACTCCTTTCAACGCTACATTTACTACAGGGACAGAGAGAGCAATGTTTTAATACAGAAATGACAAATTATTGCCAATTAAGTTTCAAGTTGAAATGTCTTTCTTGCAAGCTCTAAACCCAACAATGCAGTAATGTAATACTAAAAATATCATAAGTTAGAACAAAAACACAAGAAATAAAAATAAGAAATAAGAGGAAAAATACTATATGAAGGGTCAGTTAGTTCCAGTACCATTTTTACAATGAATTACTGGATCGATAGATATGTATAGGGGTAAGGTAACTAGGCATCAGGATATATGATAAACAGAGTAGCATCAGCCTATTTGATGATTGTATGTGAGTTGGTGTGCATGTGTGTAGAGTCAGTATAAATGTATGTGCATATTATGTGTGTGAGAGCAAATTATGAAGTGAGTGTTTGTGTGTGTTGGAGTGTCAGTGTGTGTGAGTTTTTAGGGCCCTCTGAGTGTGCATAGAAACAGTGCAAAAATAAGAATCAAATACAAGGGTCAAGTCAGATAGTCTGTGTAGAAATTCTGTTAGCTATTTAGTTAGCTATTTAACAGTTTTATGGCTTGGGGATAGAAGCTGTTCAAGAGCCTGTTGGTGTCAGACTTTATGCACTGGTATCGCTTGCCATGCGGAAGCAGAGAGAACAGTCTATGGCTTGGGTGGCTGGAGTCTTTAATTAATGATTGTCTGGGCCTTCCTTTCACACCACCTGATTTAGAGGTTCTGGATGGCATTGAGCTCGGCCCCAGTGATGTACTGGGCTTTCCACACCATCCTCTGTAGCATCATGCAATCGAGGGCGTTGCTATTGCCATGCCAAGCAGTGATGCAGCCAGTCAAGATGCTCTAAATGGTACAGCTGTAGAACTATTTCAGGATTTGAGGGCCCATGCCAAACCTTTTCAACCTCCTGAGGGGGAAGAGGACTGTTGCACCTTCTTCACGACTGTGCTCTGGTGTGAGGACCATTTTAAGTCCTTAGTGATTTGAGCACAGAGGAACTTTAAACTCTCGAACTGCCGATGTGGATGGGGGCGTGCTCTCCCACCCCCGTTTCCTGTAGTCAACGTTCAGCTCCTTGGTCTTTCCAACATTGAGGGAGATGTTGTTGTGGCACCACACTGCAAGGTCACTCCCTACAGGCTGTCTCATCGTCGCCGATGATCAGGCCTACCACTGTTGTGTTGTCAGAAAACTTGATGATGGTGTTGGAGTCGTGCGTGGCCATGTAGTCATGGGTGAACAGGGAGTACGGGAGGGGACTAAGCACACACGCCTGTGGGCACCCGTGTTGAGGGTCAGCGTGGCGGAGTTGTTGTTGCCTACCCTCACCACCTGGGGCCGGCCTATCAGGTAGTCCAGGATCCAGTTGCAGAGGGAGGTGTTCAGTCCCAGGTTCCTAAGATTGGTGACGAGCTTAAACGCTGAGCGGAAGTCAAGGAACAGCATTCTCACGTAAGTATTCCTGGGTGAGGGCCGCTTAAAGTGCAATTGAGATTGCGTCGTCTATGGATCTGTTGGGGTGGTATGCAAATTGGAGTGGCTCTAGGGTGTCTGGGATGAGGGAGTTTTTTAAATGTGTATTTTTTTATTGTATTTTAAAACATACAATCTACCTGCAGTGAAGCGGCTCAACATTTACATTACATTCAGTCATATAGCAGACACTCCCATCCAGAGCGACCCCCAGGAGCAACAAGGGTCAAGCCACCCAAAGGAGCAATCAGGGTCAAGCGCCCCGCCCAAGGGCACAAGGACTGATGCCCCACCCAGGCGAATCGGGGACCAAACCAGCGACCTCTAGGCCACCGGCCCAAGCTCCCAAATGCCAGGCGACCAACTATCTAAGATCCCCCATCAGTTCCCCTTGAGAGCTGCCCCTCAACCATCCAAGACCACCCACAAGTCCCTCCCAAAAACCTCACCTTCCACCTCTCACCCCTAAACCACCCCTCCCAAGCCACCGTCCTGATCCAACCCAACTAAAACCACCACCGACCCAACGCACCAACAACCAACAAAAATAACAAAAGAGAAAAAGGAGAAAAACAAAGGAAAACAACAACAGAAAACAACAAGGCGAAAACCAACGACATCAAGGACAACAAAAATCTAAACAACAAGGCCAACTGTATGCATTTGTGTGCATATGTGGCACTATTTATGTGTGTATGTGTCCGTTTGTGTGCACGTGTGCGTTTGAATGAGGGTGTGTGTATGCATGTGTATGCGGGTACAAGCGCTTGCGTGGCATCAGCCTCAGGCAAACAGGCGTTGGATGTAATAACGTTCCTTTTTAGTGTAAATTAAAGTTATTCAACTTTTTTTAAAAACTTTTATCTTTGACCGTCATTCTCCGCCCAGCAACTGGTTGATGGAGTTGATGTGTGCCATAACCAGCCTCTCAAAGCACTTCATGATTACTGATGTGAGTGCTATAGGGTGGTAGTCATTGTGGCATGATGCCTTAGAGTTCTTGGGAACAGGAATCTTACAGTGTATTAATTCCTCATGTTAAGATCAAGTTGTAGATATGACAACGTTCTATTTTCCAATCATCTATTTATAAAGTAATATAAAAAAGCTAAGTCAATCTATTAGGATTTAGAATATTGATTTAAAATGGTAATGTTGTATAAAACCTTGACAGTCAAAATGTCTGTGGTCTCACCTGTCGCAGCATTGACCATCTGGGCTAGCAACACAACTCCTGTAAATACATCAGAATTTGCAAACATTAAAATCATCTTCCTTGTTTATCCATTCTGTACTTCATTTTGCCCTGTCTGTATCAGTGGTGGTAGAGGCACTATAGTGAAGCAGAGGTATGATTACCAACTATTGCTACAGAAGTAGTGATGGAAGGTAGGAGGTAGAGAAATGTGATGAATATGTCAAAGGAAGCAACACTGTTTGCTGTTGTTGTGCAAAAAAAGAATACACAAAACAACAACAACAGCAGGCATAGATGTCTGCATACTTATGCATTAGACACTCACCCATTAAAGGGCAGAGAGAGAGACTCCACAGCATGTTTAGTGGTTGAGGCTTCATTCAACCACCTGTCTCCTGTCTGTAAAGACAAAACAAAAAACTGGGGTTAGGTGCCCTGGGGCCCCAAATGTGTTAGTCCAGCCCTAGTCAGCAAAGGTTTAAATCCAACCCACTGCCTTTACAACTTGCATTCTCTCCTACTTTTCCCATCTCCTCTTCCCTGTTCTATCTCAGTACAATATATTTAAATAGTAATAATATAAATAATAATAACATGAATAACACTAATAATATGGATAATATTACTAATAATAATAATAATATAACAAATTGGATGACTATGCATATTTCATTACAGTTTGAATTAGCGTCACATACAGCATACTGTTGGTGATGTTATGCTTGGCTGTTGTTTACGGTAAACTAAACAAGACACTCTAATAGGTGGAATATCCAAATGATAAATTCACTACAGGAAGTACACAATACACAATAAACAAACGGTACCAATAAAATCCTTCAGATCGTAAAATAAAAAAAAATCACCTGAACAACATTGAATGTTCTGTCATGTAACCTCTCTGGCGCATGTGGGACGAACTAGTCCCACCTTCGTAACAGCCACTGAAATCCAGTGGCGCGATTTTTGAATCGCTAGAAATACTATTACTTCAATTTCTCAAACATATGACTATTTTACAGCTATTTAAAGACAAGAATCTCGTTAATCTAAAAACACTGTCCGATTTCAAAAAGGCTTTACAACGAAAGCAAAACATTAGATTATGTCAGCAGAGTGCCCAGCCAGAAATAATCAGACACCCATTTTTCAAGCTAGCATATCATGTCACATAAACCCAAACCACAGCTAAATGCAGCACTAACCTTTTATGATCTTCATCAGATGACACACCTAGGACATTGTGTTATACAATACATGCATGTCTGTTCAATCAAGTTCATATTTATATCAAAAAACAGCTTTTTACATTAGCATGTGACGTTCAGAAAAAGCATAACCCCCGGCAAACTTCCGGGGAATTTACTAACAGTTTGCTAAATTACTCACGATAAACGTTCACAAAAAGCATAACAATTATTTTAAGAATTATAGATACATTACTCCTCTATGCACTCGATATGTCCGATTTTAAAATAGCTTTTCGGATGAAGCACATTTTGCAATAATCTAAGTACATAGCCCGGCATCACAGGGCTAGCTATTTAGACACCCACCCAGGTCAGCCTCCACCAAAATCACATTTCCTATAAGAAAAATGTTCTTACCTTGCTTGTTCTTCGTCAGAATACACTGCCAGGACTTCTACTTCAATAACAAATGTTGGTTTGGTCCCAAATAATCCATCGTTATATCCAAACAGCGACGTTTTGTTCGTGAGTTCTAGACACTATCAGAATGCTACATCACGGTCTCGCGCATGGCGCATTGGCGTGACAAAAAATGTCTAAATATTCCATTACCGTACTTCGAAGCATGTCAACCGCTGTTTAAAACCAATTTTTATGCCATTTATCTCGTAGAAAAGCGATAATATTCCGACCGGGAATATGCAATCAGCCTAAACAGCCGAATTAAATTTCTCCTCAGGAGCGAATCGTGCACGCGCCTCATTCAAAGGTCCTCTGATCCGCCACTTACCAAAGGCGATAATGTGTTTCAGCCTGAGGCTGCCTCGTCAACCTTCAGGTATTTCCCGGGTTCTGAGAGCCTATCGGAGCCCTGGGAATTGTCACGTTACAGCTAAGATCCTTACTTTTCAATAAACAGATGCAAGACGCACGACTCCTTGTCAGACAGGGTACTTCCTGCATGAAACCTTGTCAGGTTTTTGCCTGCCATAGGAGTTCTGTTATACTCACTGACACCATTCAAACAGTTTTAGAAAATTCAGAGTGTTTTCTATCCAAACCTGAACAATAATATGCATATTCTAGCTTCTGAGTTGGTGTAGGAGGCAGTTAAAAATGGGCACATATTTTTTCCAAAATTCTCAATACTGCCCCCTAGCCCTTTTACAATTATAAAAATAATATACGTTTTATAAATCAAATCATTACTAATTTTAGACATTGTACATGAAATAACTCAGTACCTACCCGCTGTTTGACGAAGTTGAAATTTTGAAGAGTGGAAATATCTCTCTGTGTCTTTTACCCCTGTCTGTTCATCTGTCACCTTGTGTGTCCTTCTATCATTGTTTGTACACAATGGAAATCTTTGATAATATATTCATATTGTGGGCTGTGTAGCCTTCTGTACTGTACCTAACCACATTTATATGATTAGATATGTAAGCAAAACAGTGTCTTGGGTACAGCAGAGCATCCCAGTGCTCATATTGACACCATTCATCTGCTATTAACACAATGTTGTCCCACATTGTTTCTCCACGTTGCTCCATGGAAATAATGTTTATTTTTAATTTTCCTTGGTAACATAGTGCGTGACAGTGTATTGTACACTCCTCTCCTATTGAAATAGGCTTCTACCTGTTCCAAGGGTTAAAACAAGGACTGATACACAGAGGTAGATACTCATTCAATCAGGTAGATCTACATATATTGAAATACACTTTGCTAACAGAAAGACACAATTTCATGACAAAGATCAGTGTATAAGCTCTGATAAAATAGATTAAAGCCCATTCTGATGTCTTGTAGGAGGCCTAGTCCACCCTGTGCCGTTCCTCCTTTCAACCTAATTTTACCTTACATACGTACGCGACGCAAGAACGCAATTAGCTACGCAAAATGGCGATCTTGAGTAGTTGAGTGGAGTTTATAATTGTGGGGATGCACACGTCTGAGTATTGTTGCTACATAACAACGCAGGATCACCATTTTGCGTAGCCTAGAGAATTTTTCTATCACTTTTGTTTTATGAAAGTGGTAGATTTTCTTACCTCTACGTACAAACTCTAAACTGATAACACTTGTAAGGCCCCTGATATTATGTGCCCATTTGGGATGTCTCATTTCTTAACTCACCACCTCCACCACTAATTAGCTGAGCTTCTCAGTCATTTTATCTTTACCTCACGATAATCACCAAGCATCAGTGTGGAAGACAAAAATATCATGATCTGATGATCCCATATACCAGGAATAATAAAAACAGCTGTCTGTCTCGATTTCACTGGCGCGGGAAACTCTAGGCAGACAGGCGCAGTAGAGAGATTGTTGTTATTTAAAGAACCATAATGTAAGGTTCTGTATTTATTTTCTTAGTCAACCTTGTGTTCTGTTTCGTTGTGTTCTTGAACGTAGCCCTGTCTTTCATTTTTGTTCATTCATTTCACCTGTGTTAGTTACTCACCTGGTCTCATCAGCTCCTTATTTAGTTCAGTTCATTCTGTTTGTGCCTTTGTGAGGTATTGTTCAGTTTGACTCTACTAAGCCTTTTCCTAGCTCGTTTGTGAGAACCAGTTATAGCCTTCAGTCCTAGTTTTGATTCACCTGCCTGTTTGCCTACCTGTGTATGACCATTGCCTGCCTGTGACCACGATTCCTGCCTTCTGCGAAATAAACACCTGCCGTGCTCTGCGCATGAATCTACACTTTTTCCTCCCTGAGTATTCATTACACAATTTATCAGGATATTTTCTTCTGTTTTTATTTGTTGGCTTTAGGCATTTTACTTAGTTGACGATGGAAGTTATAGGCCTACTGCTGCATTGGCCTAAAGGCTATCTCTGAGTTCCATGCGCTCATTTCTGTTTCCATGCGCTCGTCTGTGCACCTGACAGGACTGTTTAGTGTCGTTCATTGTTTTGTATACGTGATTTGTTTGTTTTTCCTTCTTTTGATCTAATAAATTAGATGAGTATACACGTTCCCGCTGCACCTTGGTCTAATCCTTACGATGCCCGTTACACAGTTGTAAATGAGAACTTGTTCTCAACTAGCCTACCTGGCAAAATTAATGTGAAATAAATTAAATAAATAAAATAGTGAATTTCAGATTTAAAAAAAATAGTTAGCATTTTAGATAAAACTACTAAATATATTCACGTCACCAAATAATTGTTTAAAACACACTATGTAGCAATTCATGTTTAGAGTAGCCTCAACAGCACTCTCTGGGGTAGCACCATGGTGTAGTCGGAGGACAGCTAGTTTCTGTCCTCTGGGTACTTTTAATTCCATACAAAACCTAGGAGGCTCATGGTTCCCACCCCCTTCCATACTTACACAGTAACTATGACAACTTTGGGAGGTCGAACTCTGCGGGTGTACCTGCTCTCAGTTACAGTTTTAACAGTGGCCAAGTAGGCAACTGTGGCTATTTGATCATAATGTAGGCCTACCAGAGTGGCTCCCTACCATCAAAAACAATGGAGAAAATGCAACACATAACATTTTAACATGAACATATCTGCTCTATCATTCAGCCTACAGTAGCAGACAATGATTAAGTTTCAGAATACTTTTGAAAAGATAGGCATGTGATTTTAGTCTTCTAAATGTTTTTTCATGTGAAGTTCACCAAGTCAGTAACCACGGCCATGTCAGCACAGAGATTATGGAAAACGTAATGGAACGCACTTTTCCACAAGTGTTTAAAAGGACGCGCTGAAGAATGAACATATTAGACCAGTTACTTGCAGCAACCAACTGAGAAAATGTACCAATGGTTAAGGAGCGCGTAACCAGACAGGCACCGTGTAATGCAGTGATGCACACCATATCTCCAGTGCGTCTCCACAGCCCAGTGCGTCCTGTGCCAGTGCCCTGCACTTGCCGGGCTAAAGTGATCATTCAGCCAGGACGGGTTGTGCCAGCTCTACGCTCCAGACCTCCAGTACACCTCCACGGTCCAGTATATCCTGATCCTCCTCCTCACACTCTCCCTGAAGTGCGTGTCCTCAGTCAGGTACGTCCTGTGCCTGCTCCACGCACTTGGCCTCCAGTGCACCTGCCCAGTCCGGTGCATCCCCTGCCTGCTCTCCTCACTCACCATGAGGTGCGTGTTACCAGTCTGACGCCACCTGTGACAGCCCCACGCATCAGTGCGCCTTCCCATTCCAGAGCTTCCGGTGACAGTTCCCAGTCCAGGGCTTCCGACGGCAGTTCCCAGTCCAGAGCTTCCGGCGACAGTTCCCAGTCCAGAGCATCCGGCGAAGGCCCGCAGTCCGGAACCTCCTGAGACGGCCCGCAGTCCTGAACCTCCTGAGACGGCCCGCAGCCCGGAACCTCCTGAGATGGCCCGCAGCCCGGAACCTCCTGAGATGGCCCGCAGCCCGGAACCTCCTGAGACGGCCCGCAGCCCGGAACCTCCTGAGACGGCCCGCAGCCCGGAACCTCCAGCGGCGGCCCGCAGCCCGGAACCTCCAACGGTGGTCCGCAGCCCGGAAGCTCCAGCGATGGTCTGCAGTACAGAGCCTCGGGCGATGATCTACAGTCCGGTTCCTCCGACGACGATCCACGGTCCGGTGGTACAGAAGCAGAGGGATCAGCGGGCGGAGCGGGAGTTATGCCCCGAACTGGAGCCACCTCTGCTGGAGGATCCGCTGGATAATAAGGTTCTGTGTACTGCACCAGAGCCGCCATACACTTGTCACCCTCCCTACCCTCCCTTTTTTTCTTTTTCTTTTGTTGTTTAGTTGCATTCGGAGTCTGCACCTTTGGGGGGGGTACTGTCACGTCCTGACCATAGTAAGTTATTATTTTCCATGGTAGAGTAGGTCAGGGTGTGACAGGGGGTTTTTCTAGTTTCGTTTTTCTATGTAGTTATGTTCTAGTTTTGTATTTCTATGTTGGGTTGTTCTAGTTTTGTATTTCTATGTTGGGCTGTGTTTGGGATGATCTCCAATTAGAGGCAGCTGGTCATCATTGTCTCTAATTGGAGGTCATATTTAAGTTGGTGTTTGTCCCACCTGGGTTTGTGGGAGATTATTTTTGAGTAGTGTATGTTTCACCTCTCTGTGACGGTTTGTTGTTTTTGTCATTCAGTTTATTTATGTATTGCTTAGTTTTACAGTATAAATAAAATGTGGAACGACACACACGCTGCACTTTGGTCCGCTCATTCCTACGACAACCGTGACACGTTCAAATAATTTGGCCTACATACTATTATCACCACTCTATGGACATGGGAGACTCTCACAAACATAACGATGGTCTCCGTTTTGCTCTGTTTTGACTCCTCTGAAGTCGGTACTGTCAATGTGCCAACTTTTGTTTGTAGTGTCCGAACTGTTTGGGCTACAAACTAACGTGAACCCACTGTGGGAAGGGAAGATTCTACGTTTTACTCTACGACCTCCACAAAGGTTAAATATGTGTAAAAAAATGTATATATACAGTGACTTCGGAAAGTATTTAGACCCCTTGACTTTTAAGTTACAATTACGTTACAGCCTTATTCTAACATTGATTAAATCTTTTTTTCCCTCATAAATCTACACACAATTCACCATAATGACAAAGCGAAAACTGGTTTCTAGAAATGTTTCCAAATTTATTACAAATTTAAACAGAAGCATCTAATTTACATAATTATTCAGACCCTTTGCTATGAGACTCAAAATTGAGCTCAGGTGCATCCTGTTTCTATTGATAATCCTTGAGATGTTTCAACAACTTGATTGGAGTCTACCTGTGGTCAATTCAATTGATTGGACATGACTTGGAAAGGCACACACCTGTCTAAATAAGGTCCCACTGTTGACAGTGCATGTCAGAGCGAAAACCAAGCCATGAGGTTGAAGAAATTGTAGAGACAGGATTGTGTCGAGGCACAGATCGGGGGAAGGGTACACAAACATTTATGCAGCTTTGAAGGTCCCAAAGAACACAGTGGCCTCCATCAATCTTAAATGGAAGAAGTTTAGAACCACCAAGACTACTAGAGCTGGCCGCCTGGTCAAACTGAACAATCAGGGAAGAAGGGCCTTGGTCAGGAAAGTGACTAAGAACCCAACAGTCAGTCTGACAGAGCTCTAGAGTTCTTCTGTGGAGATGGGAGAACCTTCCAGAAGGACAACCATCTCTGTAGCTTCACCAATAAGGCATTTATGGCAGAGAAATAAGATTCTCTGGTCTGATGAAACCAAGATTGAACTCTTTGGCCTGAATGCCATGTGTCACATCTGGAGGAAACCAGGCACCATCCCTACGGTTAAGCAGGGTGGGGACTGGGAGCGGCAGGGACTGGGAGACTAGTCAGGATCAAGGGAAAAATGAACCGAGCAAAGTACAGAGAGATCCTTGATGAAAACCTGCTCCAGAGCGCTCAGGACTTCATACTGAGGCCAAGGTTCACCTTCCAACAGGACAACAAGCCTAACCACACAGCCAAGACAACGCAGGAGTGGCTTTAGGATAAGTCTCCGAATGTTTTGAGTGGCCCAGCCAGAGCCCGGACTTGAACCCGATCGAACATCTCTGGAGAGACCTGAAAATAGCTGTGCAGCGACACTCCCCAACCAACCTGACAGAGCTTGAGAGGCTCTGCAGAGAAGAATGGGAGAAACTCCCCAAATACAGTGTGCCAAGCTTGTAGAGTCATACCCAAGACGACTCGAGGCTGTAATCACTGCCAAAAGCACTTCAACAAAGTACTGAGTAAAGTGTCTGAATACTTATGTAAATTTGATATTGAAGTTTTTTGTTATACACATTTGCAAATATTTCTAAAAACCTGTTATTGCTTTGTCATTATGGGGTATTGTGTGTAGATTGATGAGAAAAAAATTACAATTTAATACATTTTAGAATTAGGCTTTAACGTAACAAAATGTGGATAAAGTCACAGGGTCTGAATACTTTCCGAATGCACTCTCTCTATATATTTTTTTTCAAGTAATTATTTTTCTTCTGAAGTCGAGGTAAAGACCACGGTGTCCTCATATGTAGTTATGGCCATGTTTAAGATGCCGATTTCAGATTTCAGAAGTGTGCGCTGCACTGGCATTTGCATGAATCATTCCTTAAAGTCAATGGGAGAATTAAGTACAAATTTAAGCTAAACCACAGGGTTGGCTATCCTCCCTACGAAGACATCCGATTGGACTTTTTTGGATTCTTTTTCATCAGAGCTTATAGAATGATCAGTGTCATTTAGCAGTGTCTTTCTATATCTGTTGATCTCCTTTATTGAATAAGTATCGATATCTGAGTATCAGTCCTTGTTTTCACCCTTTGAAAGGGGAAGAGTAGAAACCTATTTGAATAGGATAGGAGTGTACAATTCACTCTCACACACTGTTCTGAAAAATAAGAAAAAATTAATGACTTCATGGTCGAATTGCTGCAAAGAAACCACAGGCGTACTTCCTAAGTCAGTTGCTGGAGAGAAAGGAAACTGCTTAGGGATTTCCCCATGAGGCCGATAGTAATTTTAAAACAGAGCTTAATGGTTGTGATAGTAGAAAACTGACGATGGACAAACAATGTCGTAGTTATTCCACAATACTAACCTAAATGACAGAGTAAAAAGAAGGATGCTTGTACAGAATAAAAATATTCTAAAAACTGCATCCTGTTTGCAACAAGGCAATAAAGTAATACTGTAAAGAATGTGTTCATTTTTAAAAACTTTTTGTCCTGAATACAATGCATTATGTTTGGGGAAAATCAAACTCAACACATCACTGAGTTCACTCTTTATATTGCGAAGCATGGTAGTTGCTGCATCATGTTATGGGTATGCTTGTCAGTGGCAAGGACTAGGGAGATTTTTTGGAAAACCAGGATCAGTCTGCTTTCCAACAGACACTGGAAGACAAATTCACTTTTCAGCAGGACAATAACCTAAAACATAAGGCCAAATCTACACTGGAGTTGCTTATCAAGACGACATTGAAAGTTCCTGAGTGGCCTAGTTACAGTCTTGACTTAAATAGGCTTGAAAATCTATGGCAATACTTGTCTAGCAATGATAAACAACCAATTTGACAGTGCTTGAAGAATTATAAAAATAATGATGTGCAAATGTTGTAAAATCCAGGTGTCCAAAGCTCTTAGAGACTTACCGAAAAAGACTCACAAGCTGCAATTTCTGCCAAAGGTGTTTCTAACATGTATTGACTCACGGGGTTGAATACTTATCTATTCAAGGTATATTACTGTTTTATTTTTCATAAATTTGTACAAAGAAATGTGAAGTTTTGTTCCACATTGACCTTAATGAGTATTTTGTGTAGAAAGTTGATCAAACATAAGAATTCAATTATTCTTAATCCCACTTTGTAATGCAACAAAATGTGGAAAAAATCAAGGAGGTTGAATTCTTTCCGAAGGCACTGTACATTTAGAATAATTGATTAGTATCTCTATGATTGCATCATTGGGACCACTCTTTTTTTGATGGTAACTAGATCTTACAGAGTGGCTTTAACATATTCTATAGTGTTCTCTAGCGTCCTCTTGTGTTCTCTAGTCCAGTGGATAAAGGCTGTATATTAGGCCGTGATGTGTAGATGTAATATTCTAAAGTAATTTAAAATTAAAGATTAAATTAAAGAATATGTTGGATGTAATTTTTTCTATTTCCTAATTCCACCTTAAAAAAAAACCCAGAAAAGAAACAGTTTGTACATCACATACAAACTGCATTACAGACCTGCTCCACATCACCACTACTGATGGTAAAAAGAACATCAACATCACATAAAATTCTAATTTACCATCATTTTCTATGACCATTTACAATAATTTACTATCATCATTTACGATCATAATTTATCATAATCTGACTTCATAATTTATCATCAGTATATGTGATAACACCAATAAAGAGTTTGAAAACAATGTCAAATGGATGTAAATATGAAATTCAAAGATAAAAAAGTATTTTATATATATATATATATATATACTGCTCAAAAAAATTAAGGGAACACTAAAATAACACATCCTAGATCTGACTGAATGAAATAATCTTATTAAATACTTTTTTCTTTACATAGTTGAATGTGCTGACAACAAAATCACACAAAAATAATCAATGGAAATCCAATTTATCAACCCATGGAGGTCTGGATTTGGAGTCACACTTAAAGTGGAAAACCACACTACAGGCGGATCCAACTTTGATGTAATGTCCTTAAAACAAGTCAAAATGAGGCTCAGTAGTGTGTGGCCTCCACGTGCCTGTATGACCTCCCTACAACGCCTGGGCATGCTCCTGATGAGGTGGCGGATGGTCTCCTGAGGGATCTCCTCCCAGACCTGGACTAAAGCATCCGCTAACTCCTGGACAGTCTGTGGTGCAACGTGGCGTTGGTGGATGGAGCGAGACATGATGTCCCAGATGTGCTCAATTGGATTCAGGTCTGGGGAACGGGCGGGCCAGTCCATAGCATCAATGCCTTCCTCTTGCAGGAACTGCTGACACACTCCAGCCACATGAGGTCTAGCATTGTCTTGCATTAGGAGGAACCCAACCGCACCAGCATATGGTCTCACAAGGGGTCTGAGGATCTCATCTCGGTACCTAATGGCAGTCAGGCTACCTCTGGCGAGCACATGGAGGACTGTGCGGCCCCCCCAAAGAAATGCCACCCCACACCATGACTGACCCACCGCCAAACCGGTCATGCTGGAGGATATTGCAGGCAGCAGAACGTTCACCACGGCGTCTCCAGACTCTGTCACGTCTGTCACGTCTGCTCAGTGTGAACCTGCTTCATCTGTGAAGAGCACAGGGCGCCAGTGGCGAATTTGCCAATCTTGGTGTTCTCTGGCAAATGCCAAACGTCCTGCAACCCCCAACTGTGGACGTCGGGCCCTCATACCACCCTCACGGAGTCTCTTTCTGACCGTTTGAGCAGACACATGCACATTTGTGGCCTGCTGGAGGTCATTTTGCAGGGCTATGGCAGTGCTCCTCCTGCTCTTCCTTGCACAAAGGCGGAGGTAGCGGTCCTGCTGCTGGGTTGTTGCCCTCCTACGGCCTCCTCCACGTCTCCTGATGTACTGGCCTGTCTCCTGGTAGCGCCTCCATGCTCTGGACACTACGCTGACAGACACAGCAAACCTTCTTGCCACAGCTCGCATTGATGTGCCATCCTGGATGAGCTGCACTACCTGAGCCACTTGTGTGGGTTGTAGACGCCGTCTCATGCTACCACTAGAGTGAAAGCACCGCCAGCATTCAAAGTGACCAAAACATCAGCCAGGAAGCATAGGAACTGAGAAGTGGTCTGTGGTCACCACGTGCAGAACCACTCCTTTATTGGGGTTGTCTTGTTAATTGCCTATAATTTCCACCTGTTGTCTATTCCATTTGCACAACAGCATGTGAAATTTATTGTCAATCAGTGTTGCTTCCTAAGTGGACAGTTTGATTTCACAGAAGTGTGATTGACTTGGAGTTACATTGTGTCATTTAAGTGTTCCCTTTATTTTTTTGAAGATATATATATATTAAAACCTTAAGCATGATCTATAACTCACACACAATATCGTAAAATGTCAAACAAAAAGTCAGGAACATGCTACTAGAAATGCACAGCAATATATTATGTGTTATATTCTATAACATCAATTACAATTTGTATTAAGTTACGTACAATATTGTAAAATGTAAAAAAAAAAGTGAGCAGGAACTTACAACTACAAAGTTCTAGAGCCTCCAACAGAATCAGTGAATGGCCAAATCCAAATCCTGTATGGCCACATTGTTCAGAGCCATCAAATAATCTCTCCTACCAGCTACAATAGCTACTCTCAGTAAAAGTTACCTGGTCAGACAACCTCTAAAGATATGGAATAACTTAAAGCTTAACCTATATATTAGAGATATATGCATCACATCCGGCCGTGATTATGAGTCCCATAGGGCGGCGCACAATTGGCCCAGCGTTGGGTTGGTTTGGCCGGGGTAAATAAGAATTTGTTATTAACTGACTTGCCTACTTAAATAAAGGTTAAATGACAAATAAAATATAATATATCTTACCACACACCCCCTGGTTTATAACCATCTATTTCCAATGTCCCTTGCAGACAAAGATTTGGATATATGGTGCCAAAATCGTATGAAACCATTATGACCTTTATTAAGATGGCACCTTTGAATCATTTGAAAATCTCTGAAATGCATTCCATATTCCAAATTCCCACTTCTTTAAATACTTTGTTTGGGTTTTTGGTCCAATCGCAGGCTTAGTATTTACATATCACGGGCTACGAGCCGGTTCGTGACACAGGGGATTGATGTGCAGGTAAGTCTTTAGCATAAACTTACAGGGAGCTATTCAATATTCAAAATGATGTCACGTGTGACGTGTGGAGCATTCAATCGACTCTTTAAAAACACACTGACAGCATTGTGATTGTATAAAGGAACAATACTCTCAAAATCTATAACGTTATTATTAAATCACACACAATGTTATAAAATGTAAAACGAAATTAGGTAATTTTACAACAGGAAAATATAAAGGGGATTGGACATCAGCCTCTGGAGCTCCACAGCGCCTCCCTATGGCCGTCTGCTGCTGTAGAAATCCACTCTGTTGACCCCTGCTTCAGGACCTGAGAGGACAGAGAGAGACAAGAGAGAGGCAACATGGTCTCTAAACCACATAGGGAGCAGTCATTGACACAGATATTAGAAATCTAGGCAGCAACAACGCTGAAAGAAACTTTATAAAGACTGACATCTACTCCAATGAAAAATAGTCTTTGACTTGTATTATGAGAACAGCAGGTACCTGAGTAGCAGAGGAAGTTGTATTGGTCATCACAGAGCCGCTCCACCCAGAGGAAGTTCCCTCCGTTAGCCCCGTTGGTCAACCCTCCACAGGGGTTGGAGATGTCCTTCCTAGGGGGGACGCCGTTCACCCAGTGGTTGTAGTTCATACGGTCTCCGGTCATCCAGTACCACGTGTCTCCCAGGATGTACCTGCAGGCAGAGAAAAGCTGCCTCACTTTAAAATCAAGGTGCATGAACAGTGGAGCAAACTGAAGATGAGTAGATTTTCCGCAACTGTTGGAACAGGACAATGGATGGCTGCTATAAAATTAATATTTGACTGTTAAAACCATCAGGTAGTGTACCTGCGCAGGCTCAGCCACAGATGGGAGGTGAGGGGGGTGATGAGGTTACTGTCCTTCACCAGTTTCTCCAGCTCCCTCTGCTCTGTCTCGTTGCGAACACTGACCAGGTCCCAGTAGTGGTCTCTGCAGTAGAACAGAGCATCGGACCAGCACAGCTTCTCCCTCACCACCATCACCTTCCTCCTCAAGAAGGTGACACTGGTGGAAGGAGGAGGTGGAGTGGAAGTGGAGGGGAGAAGGGTAGAAGCACTGGTGGAGGTGGGAGATTGAGAGGAGGAGGGGGATGTTGGGGAAGAGGGGAGAAAATAAATGGTGGGAGGCTGGGTTGTTGTTGGTTGAGCTGTCAATATTAAGGTTGGAGTAGTGGGTGTTGGAGTAGTATGTGTTGGAGTAGTGGGTGTTGAAGTACTGGGTGTTGGATTATTGAGTGTTGGAGTAGTGGGTGTTGGAATAGTGGGTGTTGGAGTGGTGGGTGTTGAAGTAGTGGGTGTTGGAGTAGAGGGTGTTGGAGTAGTGGGTGTTGAAGTAGTGGGTGTTGGATTATTGAGTGTTGGAGTAGTAGGTGTTGGAGTAGAGGGTGTTGGAGTAGCGGTAGAATTTGTGGTGGTGGTTGAGTCTGAAACAGAAGTCCAAGAGTTCAGTTATTATTTGTGGACATTCATTTCACATTTCAACTTAAAATTGTTAAACCTATATACAATAATATTTACTTTGTATATTTATTTGATTAATACACCTACCAAATCTCCCTCCCCATGAAAAAATATCTTTACAATGTCAGCTTTTTATTCTCCTACACTTCTGTGATGGGATGTTACTTCAGGTGTACAATAAAAGTAATGTAAAACTTCCTTGATGATAAAATTGAACAGTGAAGACAGTTATAGATGATTACCTGCAGTAGTCCCATATACTTCCAACTCACACAGAGTGAGAACCTTGTCCTGTCCAGGGATCAACACAACAACGTAGCGACCCTCCATCTCATTACACTGGAAGGTGTTGGTCTGTCCTGCTGGGATGTTGGAGATGACAACACATCTGAAGGAGCGAGAGAGTGCGAGAGCGCGAGAGAGAGAGAGAATGAGGACGCTCTAGAATGCACAATACCTTGCAGAATACCACCAGTTTGTTAAATATATAGCCACAGAATAGCAACAGAAGTATGGATGAAGACCAATGTATCCAAACACCTTCAAGACAGGACATAAAAATGTACAACTGTCTATGTATCACCTGGGGTTGTTGATGCCGTTGTTCTCCAGTGAGTTACCGATGCGGATCTCAGCACCATCAAGTC
Source organism: Salmo trutta (assembly GCF_901001165.1). Classification (NCBI taxonomy): domain Eukaryota; kingdom Metazoa; phylum Chordata; class Actinopteri; order Salmoniformes; family Salmonidae; genus Salmo; species Salmo trutta. The sequence continues at coordinate 53,726,349 of NC_042961.1, read as the reverse complement.
TCTCAGGACAGCAGTCTCCTCTGTTGGTGATGATGACAGCTGTCACTCTGTACATATCCAGCAGGTCCACTCTCCACCAAGGGTTGGTCTCATGTTCAGTGTGGGTGCAGAGTAATTTGAAAAAGTCTGATTCTCTGTTCCCATCAATGGCATTTTGAGCCTGGCCATACTCATGCAGTGAAGACTGGTTGGCCACTCCTTTCAACGCTACATTTACTACAGGGACAGAGAGAGCAATGTTTTAATACAGAAATGACAAATTATTGCCAATTAAGTTTCAAGTTGAAATGTCTTTCTTGCAAGCTCTAAACCCAACAATGCAGTAATGTAATACTAAAAATATCATAAGTTAGAACAAAAACACAAGAAATAAAAATAAGAAATAAGAGGAAAAATACTATATGAAGGGTCAGTTAGTTCCAGTACCATTTTTACAATGAATTACTGGATCGATAGATATGTATAGGGGTAAGGTAACTAGGCATCAGGATATATGATAAACAGAGTAGCATCAGCCTATTTGATGATTGTATGTGAGTTGGTGTGCATGTGTGTAGAGTCAGTATAAATGTATGTGCATATTATGTGTGTGAGAGCAAATTATGAAGTGAGTGTTTGTGTGTGTTGGAGTGTCAGTGTGTGTGAGTTTTTAGGGCCCTCTGAGTGTGCATAGAAACAGTGCAAAAATAAGAATCAAATACAAGGGTCAAGTCAGATAGTCTGTGTAGAAATTCTGTTAGCTATTTAGTTAGCTATTTAACAGTTTTATGGCTTGGGGATAGAAGCTGTTCAAGAGCCTGTTGGTGTCAGACTTTATGCACTGGTATCGCTTGCCATGCGGAAGCAGAGAGAACAGTCTATGGCTTGGGTGGCTGGAGTCTTTAATTAATGATTGTCTGGGCCTTCCTTTCACACCACCTGATTTAGAGGTTCTGGATGGCATTGAGCTCGGCCCCAGTGATGTACTGGGCTTTCCACACCATCCTCTGTAGCATCATGCAATCGAGGGCGTTGCTATTGCCATGCCAAGCAGTGATGCAGCCAGTCAAGATGCTCTAAATGGTACAGCTGTAGAACTATTTCAGGATTTGAGGGCCCATGCCAAACCTTTTCAACCTCCTGAGGGGGAAGAGGACTGTTGCACCTTCTTCACGACTGTGCTCTGGTGTGAGGACCATTTTAAGTCCTTAGTGATTTGAGCACAGAGGAACTTTAAACTCTCGAACTGCCGATGTGGATGGGGGCGTGCTCTCCCACCCCCGTTTCCTGTAGTCAGCGTTCAGCTCCTTGGTCTTTCCAACATTGAGGGAGATGTTGTTGTGGCACCACACTGCAAGGTCACTCCCTACAGGCTGTCTCATCGTCGCCGATGATCAGGCCTACCACTGTTGTGTTGTCAGAAAACTTGATGATGGTGTTGGAGTCGTGCGTGGCCATGTAGTCATGGGTGAACATGGAGTACGGGAGGGGACTAAGCACACACGCCTGTGGGCACCCGTGTTGAGGGTCAGCGTGGCGGAGTTGTTGTTGCCTACCCTCACCACCTGGGGCCGGCCTATCAGGTAGTCCAGGATCCAGTTGCAGAGGGAGGTGTTCAGTCCCAGGTTCCTAAGATTGGTGACGAGCTTAAACGCTGAGCGGAAGTCAAGGAACAGCATTCTCACGTAAGTATTCCTGGGTGAGGGCCGCTTAAAGTGCAATTGAGATTGCGTCGTCTATGGATCTGTTGGGGTGGTATGCAAATTGGAGTGGCTCTAGGGTGTCTGGGATGAGGGAGTTTTTTAAATGTGTATTTTTTTATTGTATTTTAAAACATACAATCTACCTGCAGTGAAGCGGCTCAACATTTACATTACATTCAGTCATATAGCAGACACTCCCATCCAGAGCGACCCCCAGGAGCAACAAGGGTCAAGCCACCCAAAGGAGCAATCAGGGTCAAGCGCCCCGCCCAAGGGCACAAGGACTGATGCCCCACCCAGGCGAATCGGGGACCAAACCAGCGACCTCTAGGCCACCGGCCCAAGCTCCCAAATGCCAGGCGACCAACTATCTAAGATCCCCCATCAGTTCCCCTTGAGAGCTGCCCCTCAACCATCCAAGACCACCCACAAGTCCCTCCCAAAAACCTCACCTTCCACCTCTCACCCCTAAACCACCCCTCCCAAGCCACCGTCCTGATCCAACCCAACTAAAACCACCACCGACCCAACGCACCAACAACCAACAAAAATAACAAAAGAGAAAAAGGAGAAAAACAAAGGAAAACAACAACAGAAAACAACAAGGCGAAAACCAACGACATCAAGGACAACAAAAATCTAAACAACAAGGCCAACTGTATGCATTTGTGTGCATATGTGGCACTATTTATGTGTGTATGTGTCCGTTTGTGTGCACGTGTGCGTTTGAATGAGGGTGTGTGTATGCATGTGTATGCGGGTACAAGCGCTTGCGTGGCATCAGCCTCAGGCAAACAGGCGTTGGATGTAATAACGTTCCTTTTTAGTGTAAATTAAAGTTATTCAACTTTTTTTTTTTACTTTTATCTTTGACCGTCATTCTCCGCCCAGCAACTGGTTGATGGAGTTGATGTGTGCCATAACCAGCCTCTCAAAGCACTTCATGATTACTGATGTGAGTGCTATAGGGTGGTAGTCATTGTGGCATGATGCCTTAGAGTTCTTGGGAACAGGAATCTTACAGTGTATTAATTCCTCATGTTAAGATCAAGTTGTAGATATGACAACGTTCTATTTTCCAATCATCTATTTATAAAGTAATATAAAAAAGCTAAGTCAATCTATTAGGATTTAGAATATTGATTTAAAATGGTAATGTTGTATAAAACCTTGACAGTCAAAATGTCTGTGGTCTCACCTGTCGCAGCATTGACCATCTGGGCTAGCAACACAACTCCTGTAAATACATCAGAATTTGCAAACATTAAAATCATCTTTCTTGTTTATCCATTCTGTACTTCATTAAGCCCTGTCTGTATCAGTAGTGGTAGAGGCACTATAGTGAAGCAGAGGTATGATTACAAACTATTGCTACAGAAGTAGTGATGGAAGGTAGGAGGTAGAGAAATGTGATGAATATGTCAAAGGAAGCAACACTGTTTGCTGTTGTTGTGCAAAAAAAGAATACACAAAACAACAACAACAGCAGGCATAGATGTCTGCATACTTATGCATTAGACACTCACGCATTAAAGGGCAGAGAGAGAGACTCCACAGCATGTTTAGTGGTTCAGGCTTCATTCAACCACCTGTCTCCTGTCTGTAAAGACAAAACAAAAAACTGGGGTTAGGTGCCCTGGGGCCCCAAATGCGTTAGTCCAGCCCTAGTCAGCAAAGGTTTAAATCCAACCCACTGCCTTTACAACTTGCATTCTCTCCTACTTTTCCCATCTCCTCTTCCCTGTTCAGTACAATACATTTAAATAATGATAAAATGAATAATACTAATTATATGAATAATAATTATATGAATAATAATAATAGACATATATTAGTATTCATAATAAAACAAATTGGATGACTATGCATATTTCATTACAGTTTGAATTTGCGTCACATACAGCATACTGTTGGTGATGTTATGCTTGGCTGTTGTTTACGGTAAACTAAACAAGACAGTCTAATAGGTGGAATATCCAAATGATAAATTCACTACAGGAGGTACACAATACACAGTAAACAAACGGTACCGATAAAATCCTTCAGGTCGTAAAATAAAAGAAATCACGTGAACAACATTGAATGTTCTGTCATTTAACAGGCTTTTACAATTCTAAAAATAATATACGTTTTATAAATCAAATCCTTACTAATTTTAGACATTGTACATGAAATAACTAAGTACCTACCCGCTGTTTGAAGAAGTTGAAATTTTGAAGAGTGGAGCTATCTCTCTGTGTCTTTTACCCCTGTCTGTTCATCTGTCACCTTGTGTGTCCTTCTATCATTGTTTGTACACGATGGAAATCTTTGATAATATATTCATATTGTGGGCTGTGTAGCCTTCTGTACTGTACCTAACCACATTTATATGATTAGATATGTAAGCAAAACAGTGTCTTGGGTACAGCAGAGCATCCCAGTGCTCATATTGACACCATTCATCTGCTATTAACACAATGTTGTCCTACATTGTTTCTCCACGTTGCTCCATGGAAATAATGTTTATTTTTAATTTTCCTTGGTAACATAGTGCGTGACAGTGTATTGTACACTCCTCTCCTATTGAAATAGGCTTCTACCTGTTCCAAGGGTTAAAACAAGGACTGATACACAGTGGTAGATACTCATTCAATCAGGTAGATCTACATATATTGAAATACACTTTGCTAACAGAAAGACACAATTTCATGACAAAGATCAGTGTATAAGCTCTGATAAAATAGATTAAAGCCCATTCTGATGTCTTGTAGGGAGCCTAGTCCACCCTGTGCCCTTCCTCCTTTCAACCTAATTTTACCTTACATACGTACGCGACGCAAGAACGCAATTAGCTACGCAAAATGGCGATCTTGAGTAGTTGAGTGGAGTTTATAATTGTGGGGATGCACACGTCTGAGTATTGTTGCTACATAACAACGCAGGATCACCATTTTGCGTAGCCTAGAGAATTTTTCTATCACTTTTGTTTTATGAAAGTGGTAGATTTTCTTACCTCTACGTACAAACTCTAAACTGATAACACTTGTAAGGCCCCTGATATTATGTGCCCATTTGGGATGTCTCATTTCTTAACTCACCACCTCCACCACTAATTAGCTGAGCTTCTCAGTCATTTTATCTTTACCTCACGATAATCACCAAGCATCAGTGTGGAAGACAAAAATATCATGATCTGATGATCCCATATACCAGGAATAATAAAAACAGCTGTCTGTCTCGATTTCACTGGCGCGGGAAACTCTAGGCAGACAGGCGCAGTATAGAGATTGTTGTTATTTAAAGAACCATAATGTAAGGTTCTGTATTTATTTTCTTAGTCAACCTTGGGTTCTGTTTCGTTGTGTTCTTGAACGTAGCCCTGTCTTTCATTTTTGTTCATTGATTTCACCTGTGTTAGTTACTCACCTGGTCTCATCAGCTCCTTATTTAGTTCAGTTCATTCTGTTTGTGCCTTTGTGAGGTATTGTTCAGTTTGACTCTACTAAGCCTTTTCCTAGCTCGTTTGTGAGAACCAGTTATAGCCTTCAGTCCTAGTTTTGATTCACCTGCCTTTTTGCCTACCTGTGTATGACCATTGCCTGCCTGTGACCACGATTCCTGCCTTCTGCGAAATTAACACCTGCCGTGCTCTGCGCATGAATCTACACCTTTTCCTCCCTGAGTATTCATTACACAATTTATCAGGATATTTTCTTCTGTTTTTATTTGTTGGCTTTAGGCATTTTACTTAGTTGACGATGGAAGTTATAGGCCTACTGCTGCATTGGCCTAAAGGCTATCTCTGAGTTCCATGCGCTCATTTCTGTTTCCATGCGCTCGTCTGTGCACCTGACAGGACTGTTTAGTGTCGTTCATTGTTTTGTATACGTGATTTGTTTGTTTTTCCTTCTTTTGATCTAATAAATTAGATGAGTATACACGTTCCCGCTGCACCTTGGTCTAATCCTTACGATGCCCGTTACACAGTTGTAAATGAGAACTTGTTCTCAACTAGCCTACCTGGCAAAATTAATGTGAAATAAATTAAATAAATAAAATAGTGAATTTCAGATTTAAAAAAAATAGTTAGCATTTTAGATAAAACTACTAAATATATTCACGTCACCAAATAATTGTTTAAAACACACTATGTAGCAATTCATGTTTAGAGTAGCCTCAACAGCACTCTCTGGGGTAGCACCATGGTGTAGTCGGAGGACAGCTAGTTTCTGTCCTCTGGGTACTTTTAATTCCATACAAAACCTAGGAGGCTCATGGTTCCCACCCCCTTCCATACTTACACAGTAATTATGACAACTTTGGGAGGTCGAACTCTGCGGGTGTACCTGCTCTCAGTTACAGTTTTAACAGTGGCCAAGTAGGCAACTGTGGCTATTTGATCATAATGTAGGCCTACCAGAGTGGCTCCCTACCATCAAAAACAATGGAGAAAATGCAACACATAACATTTTAACATGAACATATCTGCTCTATCATTCAGCCTACAGTAGCAGACAATGATTAAGTTTCAGAATACTTTTGAAAAGATAGGCATGTGATTTTAGTCTTCTAAATGTTTTTTCATGTGAAGTTCACCAAGTCAGTAACCACGGCCACGTCAGCACAGAGATTATGGAAAACGTAATGGAACGCACTTTTCCACAAGTGTTTAAAAGGACGCGCTGAAGAATGAACATATTAGACCAGTTACTTGCAGCAACCAACTGAGAAAATGTACCAATGGTTAAGGAGCGCGTAACCAGACAGGCACCGTGTAATGCAGTGATGCACACCATATCTCCAGTGCGTCTCCACAGCCCAGTGCGTCCTGTGCCAGTGCCCTGCACTTGCCGGGCTAAAGTGATCATTCAGCCAGGACGGGTTGTGCCAGCTCTACGCTCCAGACCTCCAGTACACCTCCACGGTCCAGTATATCCTGATCCTCCTCCTCACACTCTCCCTGAAGTGCGTGTCCTCAGTCAGGTACGTCCTGTGCCTGCTCCACGCACTTGGCCTCCAGTGCACCTGCCCAGTCCGGTGCATCCCCTGCCTGCTCTCCTCACTCACCCTGAGGTGCGTGTTACCAGTCTGACGCCACCTGTGACAGCCCCACGCATCAGTGCGCCTTCCCATTCCAGAGCTTCCGGTGACAGTTCCCAGTCCAGGGCTTCCGACGGCAGTTCCCAGTCCAGAGCTTCCGGCGACAGTTCCCAGTCCAGAGCATCCGGCGAAGGCCCGCAGTCCGGAACCTCCTGAGACGGCCCGCAGTCCAGAACCTCCTGAGACGGCCCGCAGCCCGGAACCTCCTGAGACGGCCCGCAGCCCGGAACCTCCTGAGATGGCCCGCAGCCCGGAACCTCCTGAGACGGCCCGCAGCCCGGAACCTCCTGAGACGGCCCGCAGCCCGGAACCTCCTGAGACGGCCCGCAGCCCGGAACCTCCTGAGACGGCCCGCAGCCCGGAACCTCCAACGGTGGTCCGCAGCCCGGAAGCTCCAGCGATGGTCTGCAGTACAGAGCCTCGGGCGATGATCTACAGTCCGGTTCCTCCGACGACGATCCACGGTCCGGTGGTACAGAAGCAGAGGGATCAGCGGGCGGAGCAGGAGTTATGCCCCGAACTGGAGCCACCTCTGCTGGAGGATCCGCTGGATAATAAGGTTCTGTGTACTGCACCAGAGCCGCCATACACTTGTCACCCTCCCTACCCTCCCTTTTTTTCTTTTTCTTTTGTTGTTTAGTTGCATTCGGAGTCTGCACCTTTGGGGGGGGTACTGTCACGTCCTGACCATAGTAAGTTGTTATTTTCCATGGTAGAGTAGGTCAGGGCGTGACAGGGGGGTTTTCTATTTTCATTTTTCTATGTTGTTATGTTCTAGTTTTGTATTTCTCTGTTGGGTTGTTCTAGTTTTGTATTTCTATGTTGGGCTGTGTTTGGGATGATCTCCAATTAGAGGCAGCTGGTCATCATTGTCTCTAATTGGAGGTCATATTTAAGTTGGTGTTTGTCCCACCTGGGTTTGTGGGAGATTATTTTTGAGTAGTGTATGTTTCACCTCTCTGTGACGGTTTGTTGTTTTTGTCATTCAGTTTATTTATGTATTGCTTAGTTTTACAGTATAAATAAAATGTGGAACGACACAAACGCTACACTTTGGTCCGCTCATTCCTACGACAACCGTGACACGTTCAAATAATTTGGCCTACATACTATTATCACCACTCTATGGACATGGGAGACTCTCACAAACATAACGATGGTCTCCGTTTTGCTCTGTTTTGACTCCTCTGAAGTCGGTACTGTCAATGTGCCAACTTTTGTTTGTAGTGTCCGAACTGTTTGGGCTACAAACTAACGTGAACCCACTGTGGGAAGGGAAGATTCTACGTTTTACTCTACGACCTCCACAAAGGTTAAATATGTGTAAAAAAATATATATATACAGTGACTTCGGAAAGTATTTAGACCCCTTGACTTTTAAGTTACAATTACGTTACAGCCTTATTCTAACATTGATTAAATCTTTTTTTCCCTCATAAATCTACACACAATTCACCATAATGACAAAGCGAAAACTGGTTTCTAGAAATGTTTCCAAATTTATTACAAATTTAAACAGAAGTATCTAATTTACATAATTATTCAGACCCTTTGCTATGAGACTCAAAATTGAGCTCAGGTGCATCCTGTTTCTATTGATAATCCTTGAGATGTTTCAACAACTTGATTGGAGTCTACCTGTGGTCAATTCAATTGATTGGACATGACTTGGAAAGGCACACACCTGTCTAAATAAGGTCCCACTGTTGACAGTGCATGTCAGAGCGAAAACCAAGCCATGAGGTTGAAGAAATTGTAGAGACAGGATTGTGTCGAGGCACAGATCTGGGGAAGGGTACACAAACATTTATGCAGCTTTGAAGGTCCCAAAGAACACAGTGGCCTCCATCAATCTTAAATGGAAGAAGTTTAGAACCACCAAGACTACTAGAGCTGGCCGCCTGGTCAAACTGAACAATCAGGGAAGAAGGGCCTTGGTCAGGAAAGTGACTAAGAACCCAACAGTCAGTCTGACAGAGCTCTAGAGTTCTTCTGTGGAGATGGGAGAACCTTCCAGAAGGACAACCATCTCTGTAGCTTCACCAATAAGGCATTTATGGCAGAGAAATAAGATTCTCTGGTCTGATGAAACCAAGATTGAACTCTTTGGCCTGAATGCCATGTGTCACATCTGGAGGAAACCAGGCACCATCCCTACGGTTAAGCAGGGTGGGGACTGGGAGCGGCAGGGACTGGGAGACTAGTCAGGATCAAGGGAAAAATGAACCGAGCAAAGTACAGAGAGATCCTTGATGAAAACCTGCTCCAGAGCGCTCAGGACTTCATACTGAGGCCAAGGTTCACCTTCCAACAGGACAACAAGCCTAACCACACAGCCAAGACAACGCAGGAGTGGCTTTAGGATAAGTCTCCGAATGTTTTGAGTGGCCCAGCCAGAGCCCGGACTTGAACCCGATCGAACATCTCTGGAGAGACCTGAAAATAGCTGTGCAGCGACACTCCCCAACCAACCTGACAGAGCTTGAGAGGCTCTGCAGAGAAGAATGGGAGAAACTCCCCAAATACAGTGTGCCAAGCTTGTAGAGTCATACCCAAGACGACTCGAGGCTGTAATCACTGCCAAAAGCACTTCAACAAAGTACTGAGTAAAGTGTCTGAATACTTATGTAAATTTGATATTGAAGTTTTGTTGTTATACACATTTGCAAATATTTCTAAAAACCTGTTATTGCTTTGTCATTATGGGGTATTGTGTGTAGATTGATGAGAAAAAAAATACAATTTAATACATTTTAGAATTAGGCTTTAACGTAACAAAATGTGGATAAAGTCACAGGGTCTGAATACTTTCCGAATGCACTCTCTCTATATATTTTTTTTCAAGTAATTATTTTTCTTCTGAAGTCGAGGTAAAGACCACGGTGTCCTCATATGTAGTTATGGCCATGTTTAAGATGCCGATTTCAGATTTCAGAAGTGTGCGCTGCACTGGCATTTGCATGAATCATTCCTTAAAGTCAATGGGAGAATTAAGTACAAATTTAAGCTAAACCACAGGGTTGGCTATCCTCCCTACGAAGACATCCGATTGGACTTTTTTGGATTCTTTTTCATCAGAGCTTATAGAATGATCAGTGTCATTTAGCAGTGTCTTTCTATATCTGTTGATCTCCTTTATTGAATAAGTATCGATATCTGAGTATCAGTCCTTGTTTTCACCCTTTGAAAGGGGAAGAGTTCAACAATTAACTCTCACACACTGTTCTGAAAAATAAGAAAAAATTCATGACTTCATGGTCGAATTGCTGCAAAGAAACCACAGGCGTACTTCCTAAGTCAGTTGCTGGAGAGAAAGGAAACTGCTTAGGGATTTCCCCATGAGGCCGATAGTAATTTTAAAACAGAGCTTAATGGTTGTGATAGTAGAAAACTGACGATGGACAAACAATGTCGTAGTTATTCCACAATACTAACCTAAATGACAGAGTAAAAAGAAGGATGCTTGTACAGAATAAAAATATTCTAAAAACTGCATCCTGTTTGCAACAAGGCAATAAAGTAATACTGTAAAGAATGTGTTCATTTTTAAAAACTTTTTGTCCTGAATACAATGCATTATGTTTGGGGAAAATCAAACTCAACACATCACTGAGTTCACTCTTTATATTGCGAAGCATGGTAGTTGCTGCATCATGTTATGGGTATGCTTGTCAGTGGCAAGGACTAGGGAGATTTTTTGGAAAACCAGGTTCAGTCTGCTTTCCAACAGACACTGGAAGACAAATTCACTTTTCAGCAGGACAATAACCTAAAACATAAGGCCAAATCTACACTGGAGTTGCTTATCAAGACGACATTGAAAGTTCCTGAGTGGCCTAGTTACAGTCTTGACTAAAATAGGCTTGAAAATCTATGGCAATACTTGTCTAGCAATGATAAACAACCAATTTGACAGTGCTTGAAGAATTATAAAAATAATGATGTGCAAATGTTGTAAAATCCAGGTGTCCAAAGCTCTTAGAGTCTTACCGAAAAAGACTCACAAGCTGCAATTTCTGCCAAAGGTGTTTCTAACATGTATTGACTCACGGGGTTGAATACTTATCTATTCAAGGTATATTACTGTTTTATTTTTCATAAATTTGTACAAAGAAATGTGAAGTTTTGTTCCACATTGACCTTAATGAGTATTTTGTGTAGAAAGTTGATCAAACATAAGAATTCAATTATTCTTAATCCCACTTTGTAATGCAACAAAATGTGGAAAAAATCAAGGAGGTTGAATTCTTTCCGAAGGCACTGTACATTTAGAATAATTGATTAGTATCTCTATGATTGCATCATTGGGACCACTCTTTTTTTGATGGTAACTAGATCTTACAGAGTGACTTTAACATATTCTATAGTGTTCTCTAGCGTCCTCTTGTGTTCTCTAGTCCAGTGGATAAAGGCTGTATATTAGGCCGTGATGTGTAGATGTAATATTCTAAAGTAATTTAAAATTAAAGATTAAATTAAAGAATATGTTGGATGTAATTTTTTCTATTTCCTAATTCCACCTTAAAAAAAAAAACAGAAAAGAAACAGTTTGTACATCACATACAAACTGCATTACAGACCTGCTCCACATCACCACTACTGATGGTAAAAAGAACATCAACGTCACATAAAATTATAATTTACCATCATTTTCTATGACCATTTACAATAATTTACTATCATCATTTACGATCATAATTTATCATAATCTAACTTCATAATTTATCATCAGTATATGTGATAACACCAATAAAGAGTTTGAAAACAATGTCAAATGGATGTAAATATGAAATTCAAAGATAAAAAAGTATTTTATATATATATAAAAAAATATAAATATATATATATATATACACTGCTCAAAAAAATTAAGGGAACACTAAAATAACACATCCTAGATCTGACTGAATGAAATAATCTTATTAAATACTTTTTTCTTTACATAGTTGAATGTGCTGACAACAAAATCACACAAAAATAATCAATGGAAATCCAATTTATCAACCCATGGAGGTCTGGATTTGGAGTCACACTCAAAATTAAAGTGGAAAACCACACTACAGGCGGATCCAACTTTGATGTAATGTCCTTAAAACAAGTCAAAATGAGGCTCAGTAGTGTGTGGCCTCCACGTGCCTGTATGACCTCCCTACAACGCCTGGGCATGCTCCTGATGAGGTGGCGGATGGTCTCCTGAGGGATCTCCTCCCAGACCTGGACTAAAGCATCCGCCAACTCCTGGAGAGTCTGTGGTGCAACGTGGCGTTGGTGGATGGAGCGAGACATGATGTCCCAGATGTGCTCAATTGGATTCAGGTCTGGGGAACGGGCGGGCCAGTCCATAGCATCAATGCCTTCCTCTTGCAGGAACTGCTGACACACTCCAGCCACATGAGGTCTAGCATTGTCTTGCATTAGGAGGAACCCAACCGCACCAGCAAATGGTCTCACAAGGGGTCTGAGGATCTCATCTCGGTACCTAATGGCAGTCAGGCTACCTCTGGCGAGCACATGGAGGACTGTGCGGCCCCCCAAAGAAATGCCACCCCACACCATGACTGACCCACCGCCAAACCGGTCATGCTGGAGGATATTGCAGGCAGCAGAACGTTCACCACGGCGTCTCGAGACTCTGTCACGTCTGTCACGTCTGCTCAGTGTGAACCTGCTTCATCTGTGAAGAGCACAGGGCGCCAGTGGCGAATTTGCCAATCTTGGTGTTCTCTGGCAAATGCCAAACGTCCTGCAACCCCCAACTGTGGACGTCGGGCCCTCATACCACCCTCATGGAGTCTCTTTCTGACCGTTTGAGCAGACACATGCACATTTGTGGCCTGCTGGAGGTCATTTTGCAGGGCTATGGCAGTGCTCCTCCTGCTCTTCCTTGCACAAAGGCGGAGGTAGCGGTCCTGCTGCTGGGTTGTTGCCCTCCTACGGCCTCCTCCACGTCTCCTGATGTACTGGCCTGTCTCCTGGTAGCGCCTCCATGCTCTGGACACTACGCTGACAGACACAGCAAACCTTCTTGCCACAGCTCGCATTGATGTGCCATCCTGGATGAGCTGCACTACCTGAGCCACTTGTGTGGGTTGTAGACGCCGTCTCATGCTACCACTAGAGTGAAAGCACCGCCAGCATTCAAAAGTGACCAAAACATCAGCCAGGAAGCATAGGAACTGAGAAGTGGTCTGTGGTCACCACGTGCAGAACCACTCCTTTATTGGGGTTGTCTTGTTAATTGCCTATAATTTCCACCTGTTGTCTATTCCATTTGCACAACAGCATGTGAAATTTATTGTCAATCAGTGTTGCTTCCTAAGTGGACAGTTTGATTTCACAGAAGTGTGATTGACTTGGAGTTACATTGTGTCATTTAAGTGTTCCCTTTATTTTTTTGAAGATATATATATATTAAAACCTTAAGCATGATCTATAACTCACACACAATATCGTAAAATGTCAAACAAAAAGTCAGGAACATGCTACTAGAAATGCACAGCAATATATTATGTGTTAAATTCTATAACATCAATTACAATTTGTATTAAGTTACGTACAATATTGTAAAATGTAAAAAAAAAAAGTGAGCAGGAACTTACAACTAGAAAGTTCTAGAGCCTCCAACAGAATCAGGGAATGGTCAAATCCAAATCCTGTATGGCCACATTGTTCAGAGCCATCAAATAATCTCTCCTACCAGCTACAATAGCTACTCTCAGTAAAAGTTACCTGGTCAGACAACCTCTAAAGATATGGAATAACTTAAAGCTTAACCTATATATTAGAGATATATGCATCACATCCGACCGTGATTATGAGTCCCATAGGGCGGCGCACAATTGGCCCAGCGTTGGGTTGGTTTGGCCGGGGTAAATAAGAATTTGTTATTAACTGACTTGCCTACTTAAATAAAGGTTAAATGACAAATAAAATATAATATATCTTACCACACACCCCATGGTTTATAACCATCTATTTCCAATGTCCCTTGCAGACAAAGATTTGGATATATGGTGCCAAAATCGTATGAAATCACTATGACTTTTATTAAGATGGCACCTTTGAATCATTTGAAAATCTCTGAAATGCATTCCATATTCCAAATTCCCACTTCTTTAAATACTTTGTTTGGGTTTTTGGTCCAATCGCAGGCTTAGTATTTACATGTCACGGGCTACGAGCCGGTTCGTGACACAGGGGATTGATGTGCAGGTAAGTCTTTAGCATAAACTTACAGGGAGCTATTCAATATTCAAAATGATGTCACGTGTGACGTGTGGGGCATTCAATCGACTCTTTAAAAACACACTGACAGCATTGTGATTGTATAAAGGAACAATACTCTCAAAATCTATAATGTTATTATTAAATCACACACAATGTTATAAAATGTAAAACGAAATTAGGTAATTTTACAACAGGAAAATATAAAGGGGATTGGACATCAGCCTCTGGAGCTCCACAGCGCCTCACTATGGCCGTCTGCTGCTGTAGAAATCCACTCTGTTGACCCCTGCTTCAAGACCTGAGAGGACAGAGAGAGACAAGAGAGAGGCAACATGGTCTCTAAACCACATAGGGAGCAGTCATTGACACAGATATTAGAAAACTAGGCAGAAACAATGCTGAAAGAAACTTTATAAAGACTGACATCTACTCCAATGAAAAATAGTCTTCGACCTATATTATGAGAACTGCAGGTACCTGAGTAGCAGAGGAAGTTGTATTGGTCATCACAGAGCCGCTCCACCCAGAAGAAGTTCCCTCCGTTAGCCCCGTTGGTCAACGCTCCACAGGGGTTGGAGATGTCCTTCCTAGGGGGGACGCCGTTCACCCAGTGGTTGTAGTTCATACGGTCTCCGGTCATCCAGTACCACGTGTCTCCCAGGATGTGCCTGCAGGCAGAGAAAAGCTGCCTCACTTTAAAATCAAGGTGCATGAACAGTGGAGCAAACTGAAGATGAGAAGATATTCAGCAACTGTTGGTACAGGACAATGGATGGCTGCTATAAAATTAATATTTGACTGTTAAAACCATCAGGTAGTGTACCTGCGCAGGCTCAGCCACAGATGGGAGGTGAGGGGGGTGATGAGGTTACTGTCCTTCACCAGTTTCTCCAGCTCCCTCTGCTCTGTCTCGTTGCGAACACTGACCAGGTCCCAGTAGTGGTCTCTGCAGTAGAACAGAGCATCGGACCAGCACAGCTTCTCCCTCACCACCATCACCTTCCTCCTCAAGAAGGTGACACTGGTGGAAGGAGGAGGTGGAGTGGAAGTGGAGGGGAGAAGGGTAGAAGCACTGGTGGAGGTGGGAGATTGAGAGGAGGAGGGGGATGTTGGGGAAGAGAGGAGAAAATAAATGGTGGGAGGCTGGGTTGTTGTTGGTTGAGCTGTCAATATTAAGGTTGGAGTAGTGGGTGTTGGAGTAGTATGTGTTGGAGTAGTGGGTGTTGAAGTAGTGGGTGTTGGAGTAGTGGGTGTTGGAGTGGTGGGTGTTGAAGTAGTGGGTGTTGGAGTAGAGGGTGTTGGAGTAGTGGGTGTTGAAGTAGTGGGTGTTGGATTATTGAGTGTTGGAGTAGTAGGTGTTGGAGTAGAGGGTGTTGGAGTAGCGTTAGAATTTGTGGTGGTGGTGGTGGTTGAGTCTGAAACAGAAGTCCAAGAGTTCAGTTATTATTTGTGGACATTCATTTCACATTTCAACTTAAAATTGTTAAACCTATATACAATAATATTTACTTTGTATATTTATTTGATTAATACACCTACCAAATCTCCCTCCCCATGAAAAAATATCTTTGCAATGTCAGCTTTTTATTCTCCTAGGCTTCTGTGATGGGATGTTACTTCAGGTGTACAATAAAAGTAATGTAAAACTTCCTTGATGATAAAATTGAACAGTGAAGACAGTTATAGGTGATTACCTGCAGGAGTCCCATATACTTCGAACTCACACAGAGTGAGAACCTTGTCCTGTCCAGGGATCAACACAACAACGTAGCGACCCTCCATCTCATTACACTGGAAGTTGTTGGTCTGTCCTGCTGGGATGTTGGAGATGACAACACATCTGAAGGAGCGAGAGAGTGTGAGAGCGCGAGAGAGAGAGAGAATGAGGACGCTCTAGAATGTACAATACCTTGCAGAATACCACCAGTTTGTTAAATATATAGCCACAGAATAGCAACAGAAGTATGGATCAAGACCAATGTATCCAAACACCTTCAAGACAGGACATAAAAATGTACAAATGTCTATGTATCACCTGGGGTTGTTGATGCCGTTGTTCTCCAGCGATTTACCGATGCGGATCTCAGCACCATCAAGTCTCTCAGGACAGCAGTCTCCTCTGTTGGTGATGATGACAGCTGTCACTCTGTACATATCCAGCAGGTCCACTCTCCACCAAGGGTTGGTCTCATGTTCAGTGTGGGTGCAGAATAATTTGAAAAAGTCTGATTCTCTGTTCCCATCAATGGCATTGTGAGCATGGCCATCCCCATGCAGTGAAGACTGGTTGGCCACTCCTTTCAACGCTACATTTACTACAGGGACAGAGAGAGTACTGTTTTAATACAGAAATGACAAATTATTGCCAATGAAGTTTCAAGTTGAAATGTCTTTCTTGCAAGCTCTAAACCAAACAATGCAGTAATGTAATACTAAAAATATCCTAAGTTAGAACAAAAACACACAATAAATAAAAATAAGAAATAAGAGGAAAAATACTATATGAAGGGTCAGTTAGTTCCAGTACCATTTTTACAATGAATTACTGGATCAATAGATATGTATAGGGGTAAGGTAACTAGGCATCAGGATATATGATAAACAGAGTAGCATCAGCCTATTTGATGATTGTATGTGAGTTGGTGTGCATGTGTGTAGAGTCAGTATAAATGTATGTGCATATTATGTGTGTGAGAGCAAATTATGAAGTGAGTGTTTGTGTGTGTTGGAGTGTCAGTGTGTGTGAGTTTTTAGGGCCCTCTGAGTGTGCATAGAAACAGTGCAAAAATAAGAATCAAATACAAGGGTCAAGTCAGATAGTCTGTGTAGAAATTCTGTTAGCAATTTAGTTAGCTATTTAACAGTCTTATGGCTTGGGGATAGAAGCTGTTCAAGAGCCTGTTGGTGTCAGACTTTATGCACTGGTATCGCTTGCCATGCGGAAGCAGAGTGAACAGTCTATGGCTTGGGTGGCTGGAGTCTTTAATTAATGATTGTCTGGGCCTTCCTTTCACACCACCTGATTTAGAGGTTCTGGATGGCATTGAGCTCGGCCCCGGTGAGGTACGGGGCTTTCCACACCATCCTCTGTAGCGTCATGCAATCGAGGGCGTTGCTATTGCCATGCCAAGCAGTGATGCAGCCAGTCAAGATGCTCTAAATGGTACAGCTGTAGAACTATTTCAGGATTTGAGGGCCCATGCCAAACCTTTTCAACCTCCTGAGGGGGAAGAGGACTGTTGCGCCTTCTTCACGACTGTGCTCTTGTGTGTGGACCATTTTAAGTCCTTAGTGATTTGAGCACAGAGGAACTTTAAACTCTCGAACTGCCGATGTGGATGGGGGCGTGCTCTCCCACCCCTGTTTCCTGTAGTCAACGTTCAGCTCCTTGGTCTTTCCGACATTGAGGGAGATGTTGTTGCGGCACCACACTGCAAGGTCACTCCCTACAGGCTGTCTCATCGTCGCCGATGATCAGGCCTACCACTGTTGTGTTGTCAGAAAACTTGATGATGGTGTTGGAGTCGTGCGTGGCCATGTAGTCATGTGTTAACAGGAAGTACGGGAGGGGACTAAGCACACACCCCTGTGGGCACCCGTGTTGAGGGTCAGCGTGGCGGAGGTGTTGTTGCCTACCCTCACCACCTGGGGCCGGCCTATCATGTAGTCCAGGATCCAGTTGCAGAGGGAGGTGTTCAGTCCCAGGTTCCTAAGATTGGTGACGAGCTTAAACGCTGAGCGGTAGTCAAGGAACAGCATTCTCACGTAAGTATTCCTGGGTGAGGGCCGCTTAAAGCGCAATTGAGATTGCGTCGTCTATGGATCTGTTGGGGTGGTATGCAAATTGGAGTGGCTCTAGGGTGTCTGGGATGATGGAGATTTTTAAATGTGTATTTTTTTATTGTATTTTAAAACATACAATCTACCTGCAGTGAAGCGGCTCAACATTTACATTACATTCAGTCATATAGCAGACACTCCCATCCAGAGCGACCCCCAGGAGCAACAAGGGTCAAGCCACCCAAAGGAGCAATCAGGGTCAAGCGCCCCGCCCAAGGGCACAAGGACTGATGCCCCACTCAGGCGAATCGGGGACCAAACCAGCGACCTCTAGGCCACCTGGCCCAAGCTCCCAAACGCCAGGCGACCAACTATCTAAGATCCCCCATCAGTTCCCCTTGAGAGCTGCCTCTCAACCATCCAAGACCACCCACAAGTCCCTCCCAAAAAACCTCACCTTCCACCTCTCACCCCTAAACCATGCCTCCCAAGCCACCGTCCTGATCCAACCCAACTAAAACCACCACCGACCCAACGCACCAACAACCAACAAAAATAACAAAAGAGAAAAAGGAGAAAAACAAAGGAAAACAACAACAGAAAACAACAAGGCGAAAACCAACGACATCAAGGACAACAAAAATCTAAACAGCAAGGCCAACTGTATGCATTTGTGTGCATATGTGGCACTATTTATGTGTGTATGTGTCCGTTTGTGTGCACGTGTGCGTTTGAATGAGGGTGTGTGTATGCATGTGTATGCGGGTACAAGCGCTTGCGTGGCATCAGCCTCAGGCAAACAGGCGTTGGATGTAATAACGTTTCTTTTTAGTGTAAATTAAAGTTATTCAACTTTTTTTTTAAACTTTTATCTTTGACCGTCATTCTCCGCCCAGCAACTGGATGATGGAGTTAATGTGTGCCATAACCAGCCTCTCAAAGCACTTCATGATTACTGATGTGAGTGCTATAGGGTGGTAGTCATTGTGGCATGATGCCTTAGAGTTCTTGGGAACAGGAATCTTACAGTGTATTAATTCCTCATGTTAAGATCAAGTTGTAGATATTACAACGTTCTATTTTCCAATCATCTATTTATAATGTAATGTAAAAAAGCTCAGTCAATCTATTAGGATTTAGAATCTATTAAAAATGGTAATGTTGTATAAAACCTTGACAGTCAAAATGTCTGTGGTCTCACCTGTCGCAGCATTGACCATCTGGGCTAGCAACACAACTCCTGTAAATACATCAGAATTTGCAAACATTAAAATCATCTTCCTTGTTTATCCATTCTGTACTTCATTTTGCCCTGTCTGTATCAGTAGTGGTAGAGGCACTATAGTGAAGCAGAGGTATGATTACCAACTATTGCTACAGAAGTAGTGATGGAAGGTAGGAGGTAGAGAAATGTGATGAATATGTCAAAGGAAGCAACACTGTTTGCTGTTGTTGTGCAAAAAAAGAATACACAAAACAACAACAACAGCAGGCATAGATGTCTGCATACTTATGCATTAGACACTCACCCATTAAATGGCAGAGAGAGAGACTCCACAGCATGTTTAGTGGTTGATGCTTCATTCAACCACCTGTCTCCTGTCTGTAAAGACAAAACAAAAAAACTGGGGTTAGGTGCCCTGGGGCCCCAAATGTGTTAGTCCAGCCCTAGTCAGCAAAGGTTTAAATCCAACCCACTGCCTTTACAACTTGCATTCTCTCCTACTTTTCCCATCTCCTCTTCCCTGTTCAGTACAATACATTTAAATAATGATAAAATGAATAATACTAATTATATGAATAATAATTATATGAATAATAATAATAGACGTATAATAGTATTCATAATAAAACAAATTGGATGACTATGCATATTTCATTACAGTTTGAATTTGTGTCACATACAGCATACTGTTGGTGATGTTATGCTTGGCTGTTGTTTACGGTAAACTAAACAAGACAGTCTAATAGGTGGAATATCCAAATGATAAATTCACTACAGGAGGTACACAATACACAGTAAACAAACGGTACCGATAAAATCCTTCAGGTCGTAAAATAAAAAAAAATCACATGAACAACATTGAATGTTCTGTCATTTAACAGGCTTTTACAATTATAAAAATAATATACGTTTTATAAATCAAATCATTACTAATTTTAGACATTGTACATGAAATAACTCAGTACCTACCCGCTGTTTGACGAAGTTGAAATTTTGAAGAGTGGAGCTATCTCTCTGTGTCTTTTACCCCTGTCTGTTCATCTGTCACCTTGTGTGTCCTTCTATCATTTTTTGTACACGATGGAAATCTTTGATAATATATTCATATTGTGGGCTGTGTAGCCTTCTGTACTGTACCTAACCACATTTATATGATTAGATGTGTAAGCAAAACAGTGTCTTGGGTACAGCAGAGCTTCCCAGTGCTCATATTGACACCATTCATCTGCTTTTAACACTTTGTTGTCCCACATTGTTTCTCCACGTTGCTCCTTGGAAATTTTCCTTGGTAACATAGTGCGCGACAGTGTATTGTACACTCCTCTCCTATTGAAATAGGCTTCTACCTGTTCCAAGGGTTAAAACAAGGACTGATACACAGAGGTAGATACTCATTCAATCAGGTAGATCTACATATATTGAAATACACTTTGCTAACAGAAAGACACAATTTCTTGACAAAGATCAGTGTTTAAGCTCTGATAAAATAGATTAAAGCCCATTCTGATGTCTTGTAGGGAGCCTAGTCCACCCTGTGCCCTTCCTCCTTTCAACCTAATTTTACCTTACATACGTACGCAACGCAAGAACGCAATTAGCTATGCAAAATGGCGATCCTGAGTAGTTGACTGGAGTTTATAATTGTGGGGATGCACACGTCTGAGTATTGTTGCTACATAACAACGCAGGATCACCATTTTGCGTAGCCTAGAGAATTTTTCTATCACTTTTGTTTTATGAAAGTGGTAGATTTTCTTACCTCTACGTACAAACTCTAAACTGATAACACTTGTAAGGCCCCTGATATTACGTTCAGAACCTTTGATTTTGCATTCATTGGGGTTTCACAAATCTTTCACCCATCAATCTTTCACCATCAAGTTTTCCGTGAAATACGATGAGAACATTTAGTTTAGTCACCAATACATCAGATAATGACAGGGTCACCATGTAGTCCTTTTAACTACCATGTATTCCAATAGCAAAAGATACAAGATATACATTTAAAAACTGTTTTTTTTTGAAGTGCTGAATAGAAAGAATTGTAGATGGTAAATATAATTGTCCATACAGTATTCAACTATAACTTGACATGCACAATTGTTGTATAATTTGTATCCAATGGCAGGTTGTGAGCATGTTGAGAAATATGTGAGTCTTACAGTTTCATGATCCTGATACAGTACATAAGTAGGACAAATCATCAGAAGTAGAGGTATTGTAAAGCAGTTGGCTTCTGTAAAAACGTAGCACGGTGCCATTTCTACCTCATGCAATATTGTACAAGATAACCTTTTGAAGGTGCCCTGTCAACTGACCTGTCGCCTGATACAGTATCACCTGTCTCTCTGCTTGAAATTCATCAGCTTACAGTGTTTTATAACAATTCAGATAATGACTGGAATATATTGTTATAAACAAGGTATTTCAGCAGTGCATTGTACAAATGATGCTATAATTCCAAATTCCAAATGTCATATAATTATTAATACAGTTTATACAGGTTTTATACAATTGTTTTGTATAAATAGCCTCTAAAATATATGTAAACAGACCATAAATGTCTACATTTTTGGTTTCTTGGAAAGGTATATGATACAATATCAGTACTTTTTGCATTTAAAACTTGTCTGCAGGGCCTGCGTTATGGGCGGGCCTTAGATGGCCTGGCCCGCCCTACCATACCTCCTTGCCCACCCAAATAAAATATTGACATTGTATTTGTTCGAGATGCACACCGACAGAAAGCGTCAATCTCATATAAAGCATCTGAGCCAGTGAAAACAGCACCCCTGTCTAAGTATGTGTAGACCATGTATCTGATGCTGTCTGGACAAACATAATATGTATGGCATGTCATAATATTTCTGGACAGACCTGATCAGATTCACCGGTTACATATAGTAAAGGAGAGGGGCGCTGTTTGGCTCGCTCGGATGCTTTCTCTGATGATAGTTTCAGCAGAGAGGAAGAGGCGAAGCTCTAGCCAAAATATTTCCAGAATAAGCCTAATGCGTTTTTATGGGCATAAAATGCAGACCTAAGCTTGTCGCCTGCCTTCCCGCCTTTGGGACAACGACTCCCATTGTTAGGGTGGAGATATAAGCATCTTGTCATTATAAACAGATCTTTGGTTTCACCCTCTTGTGAATTGGAAAGTTGCCAATTGCACAGTGCACTGTTTGGATGTTGGCTACCCCTAAAGTAAATTGAAGATTTGACGAAATTATATAATTAATATTGTTTAAATAAAATCATTCAAAATACTTCAACAGAGATCATGACTTAGCCACAGAGGCAGAATACATGCTCTCAGCTCTCCAGAATGAGCTCCGATGTCTCCCGCCAATTCTTGCGCATTCATTGTGTTGTCGTGTCTTTTGG
The DNA here is from genome assembly GCF_901001165.1 of Salmo trutta. Lineage (NCBI taxonomy): Eukaryota > Metazoa > Chordata > Actinopteri > Salmoniformes > Salmonidae > Salmo > Salmo trutta. The sequence goes on along the minus strand of NC_042961.1, from coordinate 53,703,969 downwards.
CATCATTAACTTGAAGACATGTTTATCAAATAACTCTCTGTAATTATTATTACGCAATTAAACTGATTAATTATGTAACTGTAATTAACTAGAAGGTCGGGGCACCAAGGAAAATATTCAGATTACACAGTTATCATTTTCCTAATATAACTGTCAGATATTGTAACATTATATATTATATTATAAGATCTGATCTATTATCTTCTTCTTTTAATGATGTGTTATTACCTCGCGTCCAGTCTCATTCCAAACGTCGTAAATTGTTGTTATCTGCACGAACCCAGTCTTCACTAAGTCATCCATACATCGATTGTCTTAAAATCATTTATTTACTAAACTAAGTAATTCACAGAAAGCATACAAAACAGTAGGTATCGTTACAAAGCAATGGTAGAGGAATGGTACCTAGTGGGCTAAACCGGCATGGCGGCTTGTTAAACAAAGGGTGATAAAGGGCAGCTGAGGAGGCACAACAGAGTTGATAAATATTAACAATTGATATGCTAATCCTTTGCACATGAACGCTCACTCATTCGGAAACAATTGCAATCAATATATATATTTACGCTCAGTGTGTCGTCGTGATCTTTGTTGGAGAGTTTCTCTCTCTCTCTCTCTCTCTCTCTCTCTCTCTCTCTCTCTCTCTCTGTGTTAGAATGGATCTTTCAAAGCGACATTCATTAATGTCGTTATAGAATGGATGTTTCGTCGGTCTTCGCGTTCAATGACACCGAATTTCTAGCTGCAGACTAGTAATTAATATCAAAGACTTGTTATTATTCTGTCGGTATCGATAGTCTAAAAGTTTAACCACGTGGTATGGTTAAAGTTCAGTAGAGGAATGCATGGTCAAACCTTGGCTCTCTCTCTTCTTGAGGTAAGCTGGTCTTAAGAAAGAAACCCTGGGTGGGGCTTATATACTGAACGTAGAAAAGGCTGTCACATGACGCCTTGTCCCTTCTGTGTCCCTGGGGGCATGCCGATGACTTAGTTAAGCTTTGAACAGACATACAATTCTCTCACATTAACATAAGTACATAGCATCTCAACATATTCCAAACAGCTTTATCCTTATTCATAAATTTTATACAACCATTAGATGTAAGTCTTATCACTGAGGCTAGTATATAAACCTTAGTATGGTAATATGGCCATATTGTCTCTAATGAGTTTCACAAAATTGTACCAAATGGACCAGTTCGTAGCTGGATTCTTCACCGATCTTTTATACCTTCTCCAGAACCTAAATGTCGTTCGGTTCTCCAATCCTGTGAGGTGGAAAAATCCTTTGTTCTCTATACGAAACCCACTCTGTCTCAAACTCTGTCTCAAAACCAGTAGGCCTAGTAAATGTACCGTTAATCTTCTGTCATTTGGTTACATTCATTTCTGTAGACTTCTATGGGCTAGGTGGGACGCTTGCATCCCACCCTAGTCAACAGCCAGCGTGGCGCGAAATACAAATACCTAAAAAATGCTATAACTTCAATTTCTCAAACATATGACTATTTTACACCATTTTAAAGACAAGACTCTTGTTAATCTAACCACATTGTCTGATTTCAAAAAGGCTTTACAGCGAAAGCAAAACATTAGATTATGTCAGGAGAGTACCCTGCCAAAAATAATCACACAGCCATTTTCAAAGCAAGCATATATGTCACAAAAACCAAAACCACAGCTAAATGCAGCACTAACCTTTGATGATCTTCATCAGATGACACTCCTAGGACATTATGTTATACAATACATGCATGTTTTGTTCAATCAAGTTCATATTTATATCAAAAACCAGCTTTTTACATTAGCATGTGATGTTCAGAACTAGCATACCCACCGCAAACTTCCGTTGAATTTACTAAATTATTATTTTAAGAATTATAGATACAGAACTCCTTTATGCAATCGCGGTGTCAGATTTTAAAATAGCTTTTCGGCGAAAGCACATTTTGCAATATTCTGAGTACATAGCTCAGCCATCACGGCTAGCTATTTTGACACCCACCAAGTTTGGGGCTCACTAAACTCAGATTTACTATTAGAAAAATTTGATTACCTTTGCTGTTCTTCGTTAGAATACACTCCCAGGACTTCTACTTCAACAACAAATGTTGTTTTGGTTCTAAATAATCCATAGTTATATTCAAATAGCTCCGTTTTGTTCGTGCGTTCAGGTCACTATCCGAAGGGTGACACGTGAGCGCATTTTGTGACAAAAAATGTCAAAATATTCCATTACCGTACTTAGAAGCATGTCAAACGCTGTTTAAAATCAATTTTTATGCAATTTTTATCATAAATTAGTGATAATATTCCAACCGGGCAACGTTGTATTCATTCAAAGGCTGAAAGAAAAAATTTGAGAATTCTCATGAACGCGCATCTCAGTCTCACTGTCCCCAGGTTGACCACTCACAAACTCTGCTGCTGTTCTTTGCCCAGAGACAGCAGACACCCCATTCCACTTTCTGGCGGCTTTAGAGAGCCAATGGAAGCCTTAGAAAATGGCACGTTACAGCACAGATGCTGTACTTTTCGATAGAGATGCAACAGAAGGAAAACAAATTGTCAGACAGGGCACTTCCTGTATGGAATCTTCTCAGGTTTTGGCCTGCCATATGAGTTCTGTTATACTCACAGACACCATTCAAACCGTTTTAGAAACTTTAGAGTGTTTTCCATCCAAATCTACTAATTATATGCATATTCTCATTTCTGGGCAAGAGTAGTAACCAGTTTAAATCGGGTACGTTTTTTATCCGGCCGTGCAAATACTGCCCCCTAGCCCCAACAGGTTAAAAGATCTACAGCCACTTCTCAGTATCTGCTTCCCGAAGAGAGGAACTGCGTGTATTTTTTGCCTTTGTTGACATTGAGTGGCGTGAAATTCTGCAACATGTTTGCACACGATGGCTCCTCTCTTCATCCAGCTGTCGATCGTCTCCTGCAAAGCTGGCCAGCTCTTACTTCATACTTCAGGTCCCTTGGGGAGACCTGTCCTGTGGCACTGAAGAGTAGTTTTGAGTATGAAGAAAAAACGGAAGCTGCTGAGAAATATCTGTGCTTTTTCCACAACGTGGGGTGTGTTTTTGACCAACTTGTAAAAAAGCTGGAGGAAACAACACTCTGCATCACAGACGTTTACGAGGAAGTCCAAAAGTTCACAATGAAGATGCTTCAGTGGAACAGGACATCTTTTTTTGGATACCAGACCAAGCAGCTGATGGACAAACAATTGTCAGCACAAAGGTCCAAGCAGCAACAGGACTTTGTGAAGTTCTATGACACTGTCATTACATACATTGACAAGTGGTTTGATTTCTCACCAGGAAATGTAATGGTGAAACTGAAACCGATCGGCCTCTATGAGGAGCTCTCCTTCACTGAAGTGGTTGCCCTCAAAATGACAGAGACAGTCAGTATGGAGCAACTCTATGAAGAGTTTTGTGCTAGCCGGTAGAAAATACAGAAAGCCAGACAGGATACCACAAAATCCACCAGTGAGAAGTGGGTGGCAGTTTTCCAAAATCTAGGGAAAGCCAACTTGATCAACATGTTAGGGATTCTCATTTGTCCTCAGTGTGCCAGGCTCAAATGCCTTTGCAAAGAGGATTTTCTCTCTGATGACCATTAAATGGTCACACTCAAGAAACAGATGCAGCACAGAGCTGATCAAAAATGAACTTCATATATCTGTGAACTGTGACTTGTCATGTAAGGACTTCTCTGTGCCTATGCAAAAGGACAAAGGACTGATTGAATCAGTCAAGAACAGCAAAAAGTATTCATGGAAAAAGTAGACTTGGTGAGTGACTCATGCCCCTCTTTTCCTCTTTTGCATTTGAAATGTGTTTTTATTTTAATTTTTTGCTGTAAATGCCCAAATTGTGATTTCTTTGGTAATTTATTTTGATGTTTATTCACATAAGTTTACATAATGATAGTTTTAGTAAAGCTATAGACTAAATGGAATATAAACATGTTTTGCCTTTCCTATTGAATAAGAATATGAATATACAGTGTATATTCATTCACACAACACCGTACCCACACCACCGTGCACAGGCACGCTACCTTTTGGCCTTTATTTGGTAGTGAGAAAGTTGGCAACCCTATTCTGCTAGCACATGATAGCAATAGGAGGAAGAAGGATTGGGAAACTAACTGCAAATAACAACAAGCTGAACTCCTAGCAGAAACATCTTTGTGTTAGCAACTATTAATTATGAGCTTATATGGTATTAAAGTTAAGGGGCATCACCCTGGGCGGGGTGATCCTCAATAGGGGATAAAAAGGCGGATTGCAACCCGGAGTATACACTTACAATAAGTTGCAAGTAACACACTCATTACAAAAGATGGTGTTTTCTTTTGTAATGAGTGTGTTACTTGCAACTTATTGTAAGTGTATACTCCGGGATGCAATCCGGCTTGCAATCCTTATTAAACAAACTAACTTCTGATCAAATAAGTTTTCCTGTGGTCACTTGTGTGCACATAGGGCAGAATTCCCTTACAAATTCACCCTTCGCTAAGCCCTGCCCCAGAAAATAGGGCATCCAATTGCAGCACTCCAGTGGATAGCAACTGTCACGGAGTCCGACACCTGGGACAAGCTCACGTTTCAAATGTATGAAAGCCAATGAGAGCTATTTGAAAACAGCGTTATCATCAGTAAGTCGCTAAATTATTTAAATGGATAAATAACAGTGCACCTGGGGTACTTGCTACTGTGATTCCTGATGCAGAGCCTGTTGATGGAGTATTTTTATTCCCACAAATTATGCTTTTGTTACATTGTTTGCTAGCTCAGTTTAGGGTGACCACATCTACAATCCCCAAATGTGGGACAACAAGATGATTTTGTGGGACGTTCGCAGGACAGTGTAGCCCCCCCCCCCTAAAATTGATTACATATTTGATTTCTCATTAATCTACACACAATACCCCTAATGATAAAGCGAAAACAGGTTTTTAGAAATGGTTGCAAATATATTGAACATTTTAAACAGAAATATCTTATTTACATAAGTATTCAGACCCTTTGCAATGAGACCTTGAAATTGAGCTCAGGTGCATCCTGTTTCCATTGATAATCCTTGAGCTGTTTCAACAACTTGATTGGAGTCCACCTGTGGTAAATTCAATTGATTGGACATGATTTGGAAAGGCACACAGTTGACAGTGCATGTCAGAGCAAAAACCAAGCCATGAGGTCGAAGGAATTGTCCGTAGAGCTCCGAGACAGGATTGTGTCGAGGCACAGGTCTGGGGAAGGGTACCCCAAAAATTATGCAGCATTGAAGGTCCCCAAGAACACAGTGGCATCCATCACTCTTAAATGGAAGAAGTTTAGAACCTCCATTCCTAGAGCTGGCCGCCCAGCCAAACTGAGCAATCGGGAAAGAACGGCCTTGGTTAGGAAGGTGACCAAGAACCAGAGCTCTAGAGTTCCTCTGTGGAGATGGGAGAACCTTCCAGAAGGACAACCATCTCTACAGCACTACACCAATCAGGCCTTTTTGGTAGAGTGGCCAGACGGAAGCCACTCCTCAGTAAAAGTCACATGACAGCCCGCTTGGAGTTTTCCAAAAGGCACCTAAAGACACTCAGACCATGAGAAACAAGATTCTCTGGTCTGATGAAACCAAGATTGAACTCTTTGGCCTGAAGGCCAAGCGTCACGTCTGAAGGGAACTTGGCACCATCCCTACGGTGAAAAATGGTGGTGTCAGTATCATGCTGTGGGGATGTTTTTCAGCGGCAGGAACTGGGTGACTAGTCAGGATCAAGGCAAAGATGAGCAAAGTACAGAGAGATACTTGACGAAAACCTGCTCCAGAGCGCTCAGGATGTCAGACTGGGGCAAAGGTTAACCTTCCAACAGGACAACGACCCTAAGCACACAGCCAAGACAACACTGGAGTGGCTACGGGACAAGTCTCTGAATGTCCTTAAGTGGCACAGCCAGAGCCCGGACTTGAACCCGATCAAACATTTCTGTAGAGACCTGAAAATAGCTGTGCATCGACCCTCCCCATCCAACCTGATAGTGCTTGAGAGGATCTGCAGAGAAGAATGTGAGAAACCCCCCAAATACAGGTGTGCCTGTAGACTCGAGACTGTAATTGCTGCCAAAGATGCTTCAACAATGTACTGAGTAAAGGGTCTGAATACTTATGTACATGTCATATTTCATTATTTATTTATTTATTAGCAAACATCTCTAAAAACCAGTTTTTGATTTGTCATTATGGGGTATTGTGTGTAGATTGATGAGGGAAAAATATAATTTCATCAATTTTAGAATAACGCTGTAACGTAACAAAATGTGGAAAAAGTCAAGGGGTCTGAATACTTTCCAAATGCACTGTATTTCCTGAGTTTTCTAATATCTCCTAGATATAGGACAGACACTTCAGAACATTGTTTCTTATGATTCATAACTGTTCTTTTTGCCATTCCTGAATGTGTTATTCAATGGGTTTCTATGGGCTTTAGTAGTAAAGGCCAAAGCCTTTTTTTATACCTAAAGGGTTCCTAAAATTCTAATGTATGTTAACTAGCTAAATTAGATATATTGTGAATACAACTATCATCTGCTGTGACATTAGACTATGACTTGATAGAATAGTTAGCTCCATCCAGTGGCAAGCCACACTACAAACTTCATTGTACAAGGTCCCCGGGAAGTAAGGGTAATGACAATCCACCACAACATACACAATAGTCTAATGGTTAGCAAGAGGTAGTCTGTGTTTCATTTTATTGTGCATTAAAAACACCGTTTGAGATCGTTGTGAGGGGTTTTCTCCAGTAGTTTGAACGGGGAATGGAGCTTCACTGAAAAATGTTGTCACAGGTTGCAACAGTAACCAAAGGTGGCGGGGCATATTGTTGGGTCAATTGCAGTATGTATTTTTAGACACCAGCAACTTTTGACAGACTGGTTTACGTCTGGATAACAAAAAATGATTGCTTCGCAACCGGACCCCATCACCATCCGTGGAGAAAAAAAGTTGTTGTATTTGCATAACCTTTGTAATTGAAGAATGGTTTTGAGGGTTGGTAAATCAGGATCAAACCCTCTGATCTCCTTGATCTCATGACATTAATGATATAATGTTTATATTTGAAGATTGAAGAAAGGCCAGTCTCTTTGGCAAATGACAGGATGGCAAGGAGTGGAATGCGAGCTAAAAAGACTAGTACCCAGGCTACCATCTCACACCATTTTCAATGATATAGTAATTTTTTATAAACAGCTGATGGACACCCTTTTGCAGTTGAGTTGGTTTTGAATATTATTATGTCTAACTATTTGGAATCCTTGCCTAAATACAATGTGATAAACTTGGTAACATGATTTTGTAATAAAATGTTACTAATTTTGAAAGAAATCTGTATTACTTCTTTATATACCAGGAATGTTGTTATCAACTTCACGGTGAAGTTTGAAGGGATTTGCACGCTTCTTTGAATTAACTGTTTCCCAAAATGTAGAAGGGCCACGTCCAGAGTCAATGATAGAGCTTAAAAAATACCCTGATAGTAGCTTTCTTTATAAAGATAGTCTGTTTCTATGTTGCCTGAAAAATTACCAATCAGTTACTAAGTCTGTTTGCTTTGCTTTGGACCAGACCTGGTTTCTCAACTGAAGAGACTCGGAGAGCTCTGGTGTGTACCAAGGATTTGATCTATCTTTAAAATGAGCATGTTTATTTGCCAGGGGAATCAAAATAAAGGAGAAATGTTCGAGAGCTAACTCATGTTCAGGAATACAGTTAAACGCAGGACAAGTCACTCCGGTACAAGTCCTGCAGAAAACCTTGAAAAGGCGTTTTGAAAATGTGTCTTCTTTGTCAGTCAAGGATTTGATCACAGGCAAAGACTCCACTAGACATATTCACGTAGATTATTAGTAAGAATTACATAAATTAGGGAAGAATGTCTACTGGTGTGATTTCTCACACCAGTAGATTAGGAAATTAACTGTGTTATGTTAAAATCAATACAGATACTCTATAAATGGTCTGAATTTGGAGATAGCCAGTCAAGATTGAAATAATCCAAAATAACCTGTTTGGAGGCTAAGGCTCAGATAAAGCACTAACTGTACCTACTATGGCAGAAGGGGGACAATACTTCCCCGTGACAAAGAAATGTGCATTCTGGTTAAAAGAACCATCAATAACCAAGAGTTGAAAGTGCTTCGGAACAGATATATTACAAGTCCAATAACCATCACGGTTAGCATACGCAACAAGCCATTGGCTACAAACTCTATAACCAAGCTAGTAATCAGACCCTGATCGAAGCACAATTCTCGTCAGCAATTAAAAACAAAGAGAGATCTGAACTTGAATTAGTGAGATTGACTGCTGGGGACCCAGTTGATTGGTAAATGAGTAGAGCGTGAGTCGCCAATAGAGGACCAAGGAGAGAAATGCTTTGGAGGGGTGATAAAATAATTTATACGTTTAAAGATAATGATTAAATAATTCTACCCTGAAACTTAACCATTAGGGATTATAGGTTATGTAGCACGTATAAGGAATAATAAAAATATTAAACATAAGTCTAACTAGGTTGGACTGGGAAAGAGAGGAATGTGTGTGTGTGCATAAGAAAACACCGAGAACAATTAAACTGTGTTTGACTCGACCTGGCTAGAACTCTGAGAAACTTATGATAGGACAGGGAGAACTTCTCAAGGTTTCTCTAATCTCGGGGGAATGGAACTGTCGGCTGGGTAGTGATATACAGTGTTGAGAACTCTGGAGAAGAAGATAACTCTCCTAAAGGTTCGTGTGCATGTGTGTGCGTAAGTAAGGAGCATGGTATAAAATGGATGTCTTTGTATATGAACTTGAGAGTGCCCTCGTGAATAAACATTGATTTGACTATTGTAAGCTGGGAATTCTGTTTCATTTAAACCAGAACTTTACAAACTCTGGGTTGCAGACTGAGTAGATTAATTGAAGTTTATGAACATTGATAACAAAATTCTATATCAAGGGGAGACCGAGAGAATAGCCGGCAAAGAACAATAGCGGCTAAATGCTATACTAGGTCAAGCTAGCTGTTGCTTGGCATTTGTAGAGGGATAACTCGGTTGCTAGATCTGAGGGGAAGTGGTCCTGAGCCTGTGGCTTGTCAGTAGTCCAGAGCCCGGCCTACTCTGAAAACTCGTGGCAAGTTATCCATTTGAATAAAAAAAAAGTATTAAGAATATGAAACTGAGCTGTCGGAAAAATCGCTAAACCAAACGTTAGAATAAAAGGTTAAAAATAGTAAAAATGCAGGAACAGCAGCACCAGTACAGAGACAATGTGGAAGCTCTGGTTGATCTGGACTGAGCAACCAATGTTGGGGAAGAGCAGAGAGAAGATGGGGGACAGTTGTGGTGGGAGTAGAAGTGGAGGTAAGAGGTTTGTTTGGGTCTGAAACAGAGGTGAGCCGAGTGTCTTTAGGTGAATTTTAAATGGATTAAATTGAAATGTTTTGTGACTCACGCCTACACACAATAAATACCCCATAATGTCAAAGAAAATTGCTTTTTACAAATTAATAAAAAACATAAAGCTGAGGCGCCACTGCAATCTGGGGTTCGATCCCAGGCTGTGTCACAGGTGGCTGTGACTGGGGGCCCCATAGGATAGCACTCAATTGGCCCAGCGCCCTTAGGGGGGGTTTGGCCAGGGGCCTTTCCTTGGCTTATCACGCTCTAGAAACTCCTTGTGGGGGACAAGCTCGTCCTTTGAGGAGCGCAGTGTAGGTTGGTGGATTATGTTTCGGAGGATGCATGTCTCGACCTTTTCCGAGCCCATTGCAGTGATGAGACAAGATTGTAACTACCAATTGGATATCATGAAAGTTAGGTAAAAAAGGGAAACAAAAAATAATCCAATACATGCATCCTGTTTGCAACAAAGCACTGAAGTAATACTGCAAAAAATGTGACAAAGAAATTAACTTCTTGCACAATCCAGGTGTGGAAAACGCTTAGAGACTTACCTAGAAAGACTCACAGCTATTATCACTGCCAAAGGTGTTTCAACAAAGTATTGACTCAGGGCTGTGTTTACTTATGTAAATTATATATTTCTGTATTTCATTTTCAGTCAATTTGAAAATATTTATAAAAACATGTTTTCATGGGTATTTTGTGTAGATGTAACGTGGGTCGTCTAAAGGGGACCAAGGCGCAGCGTGTAGAGTGCTCATATTTACTTTTAATGAATGTACTTTAACAAAACAACAAACCGACCGACAACAGTTCCGTCAGGTGACATACACTAAACAGAAAACAACTACCCACAAAACCCAGGAAGAAAAACCCCTACTTAAATATGATCTCCAATCAGAGGCAACGAGGATCAGCTGCCTCCAATTAGAGATCAACCCAAACAACCACAACATAGAAATAGAAAAACTAGAACTAAAACATAGAAATAGAAAACATAGATAAACCCAAAACACCCCCTGTCACGCCCTGACCTACTCTACTATAGAAAATTACATCTTACTAGGGTCAGGACGTGACAGTACCCCCCCCCCCCAAAGGTGCAGACCCCGAATGCAACAATTTTTTATTTTATTTTTAATTTCACCTTTATTTAACCAGGTAGGCAAGTTGAGAACAAGTTCTCATTTACAATTGCGACCTGGCCAAGATAAAGCAAAGCAGTTCGACACACACAACAACACAGTTACACATGGAGTAAAGCAAACATACAGTCAATAATACAGTAGAAAAATAAGTCTATATACAATGTGAGCAAATGAGGTGAGATAAGGGAGGTAAAGGCAAAAAGGCCATGGTGGCGAAGTAAATACAATATAACAAGTAAAACACTGGAATGGTAGATTTGTAGTGGAAGAAAGTGCAAAGCAGAAATATAAATAATGGGGTGCAAAGGAGCAAAATAAATAAAGAAATACAGTAGGGGAAGAGGTAGTTGTTTGGGCTAAATTATAGATGGGCTATGTACAGGTGCAGTGATCTGTGAGCTGCTTTGTCAGCTGGTGCTTAAAGCTAGTGAGGGAGATAAGTGTTTCCAGTTTCAGAGATTTTTGTAGTTCGTTCCAGTCATTGGCAGCAGAGAACTGGAAGGAGAGACGGCCAAAGGAGGAATTGGCTTTGGGGGTGACCAGAGAGATATACCTGCTGGAGCGCGTGCTACAGGTGGGTGCTGCTATGGTGACCAGTGATCGGAGATAAGGGGGGACTTTACCTAGCAGGGTCTTGTAGATGACCTGGAGCCAGTGGGTTTGGCGACGAGTATGAAGCGAGGGCCAACCAACGAGAGCGTACAGGTCGCAGTGGTGGGTAGTATATTGGGCTTTGGTGACAAAATGGATGGCACTGTGATAGACTGCATCCAGTTTGTTGAGTAGGGTGTTGGAGGCTATTTTATAAATTACATCGCCGAAGTCGAGGATCGGTAGGATGGTCCGTGAGTCTGGAAGGAGAGTTTACAGTCTAACCAGACACCTAGGTATTTGTAGTTGTCCACATATTCTAAGTCAGAGTCGTCCAGAGTAGTGATGCTGGACAGGCGGGCAGGTGCAGGCAACGATCGGTTGAAGAGCATGCATTTAGTTTTACTTGTATTTAAGAGCAGTTGGAGGCCACGGAAGGAGAGTTGTATGGCATTGAAGCTCGTCTGGAGGGTTGTTAACACAGTGTCCAAAGAAGGGCCAGAAGTATACAGAATGGTGTCATCTGCATAGAGGTGGATCAGAGACTCACCAGCAGCAAGAGCGACATCATTGATGTATACAGAGAAAAGAGTTGGCCCAAGAATTGAACCCTGTGGACAACAGGCCCTCCGATTTGAAACACTGAACTCTATCAGAGAAGTAGTTGGTGAACCAGGCGAGGCAATCATTTGAGAAACCAAGGCTATTGAGTGTGCCGATGAGGATGTGGTGATTGACAGAGTCGAAAGCTTTGGCCAGGTCAATGAATACGGCAGCACACTTATCAATGGCGGTTATGATATTGTTTAGGACCTTGAGCGTGGCTGAGGTGCACCCATGACCAGCTCTGAAACCAGATTGTATAGCGGAGAAGGCGCAGTGGGATTCGAAATGGTCGGTAATCTGTTTGTTGACTTGGCTTTCAAAGACCTTAGAAAGGCAGGGTAGGATAGATATAGGTCTGTAGCAGTTTGGGTCAACACCTCCCTCTGCAACTGGATCCTGGACTCAGGGGTGCGTGCACATCCCCCTCCTGTACTCCCTGTTCACTCATGACTGCACGGGCAAGCATGACTCCAACACCATCATTAAGTTTGCTGAGGACAAGTCACCGACAACGATGAGACAGCCCATAGGGAGGAGGTCAGAGACCTGACTGTGTGGCTCAAGGACAACAACCTCTCCCTCAATGTGATCAAGACAACGGAGATGGTTGTGGACCACAGGAAAAGGAGGACCGAGCATGCCCCCATTCTCATCGACAGGGCAGTAGTGAAGCAGGTTGAGAGTTTCAAGTTCCTTGGCGTCCACCTAACCAACAAACTAACATGGTCCAAGCACACCAAGACAGTCGTGAAGAGGGGACGACAAAACCTATTCCCCCTCAGGAGACTGAAAAGATTTGGTCCTCATCCTCAAAAGGTTTTACAGCTGCACCATCAAGAGTGTCCTGACGGGTTGCATCACTGCCCTTGTATGGCAACTGCTCGGCCTCCGACCGCAAGGCACTACAGAGGGTAGTGCGTACGGCTCAGTACATCACAGTGGCCAAGCTTCCTGCCATCCAGGACCTCTATACCAGGCGGTGTCAGAGGAAGGCCCTAAAAATTGTCAAAGACTCCAACCACCCTAGTTCTCTCTGCTACCGCACGGCAAGCGGTACCGGAGCATCAAGTCTAGGTCCAAGAGGCTCCTAAATAGCTTCTACCACCAAGCCATGAGACTCCTGAACAGCTAATCAAATGGCTACCAACACTTTTTTTAAAACTGCATTGTTGGTTAAGGGCTTGTAAGTAAGCATTTGACTGTAAGGTCTACACCTGTTGTATTTGGCGCATGTGAGAAATAACAGTTGATTTGATTTGATTTGATAGTAGTGGAGGCTAAACTCAGGAATATGCCCTTAATCCACTTTTGCAGTGGGCATTGCCTATACTCACTTCTTAATATCTTCTGTTGCATATCAAAGCAATGTAGTGGAGGTATACAACGTATTAATTATGTTGTACAATAGAGAAATAATGCACAAAGTAGCCTACACAATTGCAAAGCACTTGAAATATTCTCACATGCATGCAACACATATAGCCTAGTTTCAGCGAAAGATCAACAAGAGTGCGCAGCCCTCGACTGGTTGTCAATGGAGCAGCTCACAGAAGAATGACATCGGTAGCCGGTAGGTAAGAAAGATGTTCCATCTTATGACATCTACCACTAAATGCTAACTAAGGCAACAATGGGTATGCAAACCAGGTATTGCAAAAGTTTGGTCCTTAGTCTTGGTTAGTAGGCTATTTGCATTCATCATGCGCTGTTAGCATTGACATTTCTAAAGGCTTTCCCCAAAAACTTCCCAATTAAGTATTGACTGCAATGTAGGTCTACCTGACAGGATTATTGAATTCATTGAATTAAAGGGTAACTTAACCCTCCAAAAATGTATTTTTAGATTTTTCCCAGACCAAAGAATTTGCACAATACAAAATAAAAATACAAATCTCTCATTAAATGAGCCTCAATTCTTTGACATCACGAAAATCAGTCTTCTCACTAAATAATCTGTAGTGTCCGAATGGTTTTAGACTCTCATGATAGTGTTCTCCATTTTGCTTTATGACCCCAACAAGTTCTTGGGATCTGCCCACTTATGTCTGTAGCGTCCAGACAGTTTGGGCTACACACATCCCTCTATGGAAAGGTGAGTCTCCCATGAACACGTACATGTCGATTGTTTTGCTCTAGGATTCTCACAAGACTCATACCAGTTTTGAAAAATGAATGCAATGAAAAAAATATGTAGATTGTTAGTGACAAAAATTAGAGCTTAACCCGTTAGACCCCAATGGGGTTAAATATAGTTTCCTGATCTCTGACCCACAGAACAAACTTTCTTTAGATCTTTTGGGTGGACTAAGGGGTTAAAGATTTCTAAAAGCATAATTCCACTATCACATTGTGGGGTATTCTGTGTAGGCCATTTACACACAATCTCAATTTAATCAATTTAAAATGCAGGCTGTAACACAAGAACATGTGGAAAAAGTCAAGGGGTGTGAATACTTTCTGAAGGCGCTGTGTGTGTAGCCCATGTCTCTGATGCTGTCTGGCCAAAAATAGTATGTCATACTGTTTTTTGGCCAGTCAGAATCAGATACATGGGCTACATATAGTAAGACAGAGGGGCGCTGTTTTGTTCGGATGATTTCACTGGTGAGAGTTTTAGCCACTTGTGAATTGAAGGAAAGTTGGCGGGTGCACAATGCAACGTTCAGATGCTGGTATGACCTTAAAAACACTCAAATGTTGGCTTAGTAGTGTATGTTTGTTAACTGATATTTATATTCTGTTTATATTGTTTACACTTTGTTTTCCCTTAATCATTTCAATAAAATCCTTCAAAATGTTCAACCATTGTTTCAATAGTACAGTTCTGATTATGCAATACGCTACATGAACCTTGTCCAATATCTAGTGGAATTAGGATCATAATGAATAAGACTATATGGACAGGGGGGGTCTGATCCTTGATCAGTAATGCTACTCTGAGACACTTTATGAATACGGGCCCTGAAGTGAAGTCTGTCCTGCAAAGTCATACAGTCATCAGATTTTAAGTAGCATTAATCAATTATACACTAAATAAGTTCCATTAAAGCAAATTACAGAGAAACTCTCCCTATGACAAACAAACGTTTTCTGACCAATGACCTATAACTCAAGCACCATTTTTGGTTTCTTTCCTTATACAGACTTTCTATATCTGTAGATCTCCCTGACTGAATGAGTATTGACCACTGTGTATCAGTCTCTGTTTGATTCTGTGGAAAGGGGAAGAGTAGAAGCCTATTTGAATAGGAGAGGAGTGTATTGTACACTCTCAAACACCATGTTAACAAGGACAACAAAAAAATAAACAATATTTGCATAGACCAGGAGGAAAAAAACAGTTTTGATCACATTGCTACATAACTATGTTAACTATAACTATAACCTTTGACTGCCAGGTCAGCCCACCCCTGCAGACAGCTATCTGTAGCCACGCTGCCGCCGTATTGGACAGGGAGACCAAGAGGGCTGCGACTGCCGCCAGTGCTGCCTCCCCTCTTTGTGGCTCAATCACCCCTCTACGGGCTGCTCAGTCAGGGTGCCCATGACTGCAGGTGTAGGTTGAGCGGGCCATTCCATGTCAGCAATGGGGGGAGGTTAGTGGTACAGTCAGCTGCGGCCTCTAAAGGGCAAGCTTCGGTGACCAGCTGTGCTGTGAGGCATACGACTTCCGCATCTCAATGGACCAATGAAAACAGGATGCACCTGAGCTCGATTTCAAGTCTCATAGAAAAGGGTCTGAATACTTATGTAAATGTAATATTTCAGTTGTTTATGTTTTAAACATTTGCAAAAATGTCTACAAACCTGTTTTTACTTGTGGAGAAAGTCAAGGGGTCTGAATAATTTCCAAAAGCACTGTATGTAATTCCACGAAGCATGAACTATACTGAACAAAAATATAAACCCAACATGTAAAGTGTTGATCCCATGTTTCATGAGCTGAAATAAAAGATCCCAGAAATGTAACATATGCACAAATTTGTTTACATCCCTGTTCGTGAGCATTACTCCTTTGCCAAGATAATCCATCCACCTGACAGGTGTGGCATTTCAAGAAGCTGATTAAACAGCATGATCATTACACAGGTGCAACTTGTGCTGGAGACAAGAAAAGGCCAAAATGTGCAGTTTTGTCACACAACACAATGCCATAGATTTCTCATGTTTTGAGGGAGAAAAACTCTCAGGCACACCCATGGCTGAGCCTCCGCCCAGTCATGTGAAATCCGTGGATTAGGGCCTAATACATTTATTTCAATTGACAGATGTAATTATATTAACAGTAACACAGTAAAACCGTTGAAATTGTAGCATGTTGTGTTTATATTTTTGTTCAGTGTACAATTAAGCTACACAAAATGCCGATCCTGCATTGTGAGTAGCAAAAATATGCTGATCTGTGCACCCCTGCAACTATAAACTTGATGCAAGTATGCAGGGTCGCCATTTTGTATAAATAATTGCGTTCTTGCATTGCATATGTGCAGAAGGTAAAATTAGGTGTAAAGGAGAAAGACCACAGGATGGGCTACCCTCCTACCTTACCCACAATACATCAGACTGGGCTTGAACTGTTTTCATCATTTAGCTGAGTATCTGTCCCATGTTTGATTCTGTGGAAAGAAGAAGAGTAGAAGCCTATTTGAATAGAGTGCGGGTTTCCATTACACTCTCACTCATCCTGTTAGCAAGAAAATATTCAGTACCAGTCAAAGTTTGGACACACCTACTTATTCAAGGGTTTTTCTTTATTTGTACTATTTTCTACATTGTACAACTATGAAATACCATTTATGGAATCATGTAGTAACCATAAAAGTGTTAAACAAATCAAAATATATGTTAGATTCTTCAAAGTAGCAACCCTTTGCCATGATGACAGCTTTGCACACTCTTGGCATTCTCTTAACCAGCTTCACCTGGAATGCTTGAAGGAGTTCCCACATATGCTGAGCACTTGTTGGCTGCTTTTCCTTCACTCTATGGTCCAACTCAACCCAAACCTCCTCAGTGGCACAGCGGTCTAAGGCACTGCATCTCAGTGCTAGAGGCATCACTACAGACCCTGGTTTGATCCCAGGCTGTATCACAACCAGCCGTGATCGGGAGTCCGATAAAGCTTCGCACAATTGGCACATTGCCGTCCGGGTTAGGGGAAGGTTTGGCTGGGGTAGACCATCATTGTAAAATCAGTATTTGTTCTTACCTGACTTGCTTAGTTAAATAAAATAAATAAAGGTTGGGTGATTGTGGAGGCCAGGTCATCTCTATGCAGCCCTCCATCACTCTCCTTCTTGGTCATATAGCCCTTCTTGGTCATATAGCCTTGACGTGTGCCGTCTACTGTATTCTCTCTTGTATAGACTTTGTTTTCCATTAATAATTTCAATAAAATATTTAAAAATGTAGAGTCATTAGTACAGTTCTGATGATGCAATAAACTACTGAGACAATGACCCATGTCCCATTTCAGGTGGACTTAGGAAATAATTACATCTAACATATTTTTGTCTTTTATGTTAAATCAAATTGGAATATTACATAATACACATTACATTACTGCTAAAATAAGCACACCAGTGGAGGCTATAATCTCATGGTGCTGACTCTGGTTCCTCACACTGGCAAGGTCTGTGTACTGCTCTCCACAATGAATCTGTGCAGGCGATCAATCTAATTTACCAACAGCATCACCGACACCCACAAGGACATATTTCTTTGTTGCTCCTTCCCCACCTCTAACACATACATTTGAAACACAAACTGAATGTTTCTTAGATTGAACACATGATAACACATACCTGAACAATGATTCTACCTTTGTGAGAAAACAGACACCGTTCAAATCAAAATCAAATCAAATCAAATGTATTTGTCACATACACATGGTTAGCAGATGTTAATGTGAGTGCAGCGAAATGCTTGTGCTTCTAGTTCCGACAGTGCAGTAATATCTAACAAGTAATATAAACTAACAATTTCACAATAACTACCTTATACACACAAGTGTAAAGGAATGAATACGAATATGTACATACAAATATATGAATGAGTGATGGCTGAACGGCATAGGCAAGATGCAGTAGGTGGTATAGAGTATAGTATATATATATGAGATGAGTAATGTCGGGTATGAAAACATTATATAAAGTGGCATTGTTTAAAGTGGCTAGTGATGCATTACATCAAGATGGCAAGATGCAGTAGATGGTATAGAGTACAGTATATACATATGAGATGAGTAATGTAGGGTATGTAAGCATTATATAAAGTGGCTAGTGATAAATTGACTACATACATTTTTCCATTATTAAAGTGTTGAGTTGAGTCAGTATGTTGTCAGCAGCCACTTAATGTTAGTGATGGCTGTTTAACAGTCTGATGGCCTTGAGATAGAAGCTGTTTTTCAGTCTCTCGGTCCCCGCTTTGATGCACCTGTACTGACCTCGCCTTCTGGATGATAGCGGGGTGAACAGGCAGTGGCTCGGGTGGTTGTTGTCCTTGATGATCTTTTTGGCCTTCTTGTGACATCGGTTGGTGTAGGTGTCCTGGAGGGCAGGTAGTTTGCACCCGGTGATGCGTTGTGCAGACCTCACTACCCTCTGGAGAGCCTTATGGTTATGGGCGGAGCAGCTGCCGTACCAGGTGGTGATACAGCCCGACAGGATGCTCTCGATTGTGCATCTGTAAAAGTTTGTGAGTGTTTTTGGTGACAAGCCGAATTTCTGTTTTGTTGACATTGAGTGTGAGGTTATTTTCCTGACACCACACTCCGAGGGCCCTCACCTCCTCCCTGTAGGCCGTCTCGTCGTTGTTGGTAATCAAGCCTACCACTGTAGTGTCGTCTGCAAACTTGATGATTGAGTTGGAGGTGTGCATGGAAACGCAGTCGTGGGTGAACAGGGAGTACAGGAGAGGGCTGAGAACGCATGTTGTTACCTACCCTCACCACCTGGAGGCGGCCCGTCAGGAAGTCCAGGACCCAGTTGCACAAGGCGGGGTCGAGACCCAGGGTCTCGAGCTTAATGACAAGTTTGGAGGGTACTATGGTGTTAAATGCTGAGCTGTAATTGATGAACAGCATTCTTACATAGGTATTCCTCTTGTCCAGATGGGTTAGGGCAGTGTGCAGTGTGATGGCGATTGCGTCGTCTATGGACCTATTGGGGCGGTAAGCAAATTGGAGTGGGTCTAGGGTGTCAGGTAGGGTGGAGGTGATATGGTCCTTGACTAGTTTCTCAAAGCACTTCATGATGACGGAAGTGAGTGCTACAGGGCGGTAGTCATTTAGCTCAGTTACCTTAGCTTTCTTGGGAACAGGAACAATGGTGGCCCTCTTGAAGCATGTGGGAACAGCAGACTGGGATAAGGATTGATTGAATATGTCTGTAAACACACCAGCCAGCTGGTCTGCGCATGCTCTGAGGACGCGGCCGGGGATGCCGTCTGGGCCTGCAGCCTTGACGTTGTTGTTCAACGTTATGTGGAACATATCCCAGTCCACGTGATCGAAGCAATCTTGAATCGTGGAATCCGATTGGTCGGACCAGCGTTGAACAGACCTGAGCACGGGTGCTTCCTGTTTTAGTTTCTGTCTATAGGCTGGGAGCAACAAAATGGAGTCGTGGTCAGCTTTTCCGAAGGGAGGGCGGGGAAGGGCCTTATATGCGTCGCAGAAGTTAGGATAACAGTGATCTAGGGTTTTGCCAGCCCTGGTAGCACAATCGATATGCTGATAGAATTTGGGGAGCCTTGTTTTCAGATTAGCCTTGTTAAAATCCCCAGCTACAATAAATGCAGCCTCAGGATATGTGGTTTCCAGTTTACATAGAGTCGAATGAAGTTTTTTCAGGGCCGTCGATGTGTCTTCTTGGGGGGGAATATACACGACTGTGATTATGATCGAAGAGAGTTCTCTTGGTAGATAATGCGGTCTGCATTTGATTGTGAGGAATTCTAAGTCAGGTGAACAAAAGGACTTGAGTTCCTGTATGTTGTTATGATCACACCACATCTCGTTAATCATAAGGCATACACCCCCGCCCTTCTTCTTACCAGAGAGATGCTTGATTCTGTCGGCGCGATGCGTGAAGAAACCAGGTGGCTGTACCGACTCAGAGTGTCTCGGATGAGCCATGTTTCCGTGAAACAAAGAACGTCACAGTCTCTGATGTCTCTCTGGAATGCTACCCTTGCACGGATTTTGTCTACCTTGTTGTCAAGAGACTGGACATTGGCGAGTAGTATGCTCGGGAGCGGTGCGCGATGTGCCCGTCTACGGAGCCTGACCAGAAGACCGCTTTGTCTGCCCCTTTTACGGCGTCGTTGTTTTGGTTCGCCGGCTGGGATCCGATCCATTGTCCTGGGTGGTGGACCAAACAGAGGATCCGCTTCGGGAAAGTCGTATTCCTGGTCGTTATGTTGGTGAGTTGACGTTGCTCTTGTATCCAATAGTTCCTCCCGACTGTATGTAATAAAACCTAAGATTTTCTGGGGTAACATTGTAAGAAATAACACATAAAAAAACTAAATACTGCATAGTTTCCTCAGTTGGTAGAGCATGGTGTTTACAACACCAGGGTTGTGGGTTCGTTTCCCACGGGGGGCCAGCACAGAAAAAAAAAAAAAAAAAAAAAATGTATGATATGTATGAAATTGTATGAAATGAATGCATTCACTACTGTAAGTCGCTCTGGATAAGAGCGTCTGCTAAATGACTAAAATGTAAATGTAAAATGAGGTGGCCATCTCTGTCTGCGCCACCACTACAATACATTCTAGAGCATACTGGCTACATTGACCCCATTGTTAACAGTTTTAATGAAATAAGTATCTGTGCGTGTTTGATAACATAGTGGATATAATGTGTTATTTTAGATGTAGATTATGTAGACGCAGAATTGAGAAAAGTTTTCGGAACTCTCACATTTAAGCAAACCATTCATTGATGTCAGTGGGAGAGAATCACCCTTTCCTGCAGTGTAGTCAAATGCAGTGGCCTCGTGGGTGGAATGTTATTAATATTTATCATAATTTCAGAATGAATCAATATTATGACAAAAAACGCAGAAATTTGTTGTATTTCAGTCTTCTGTGATGTATATAAGTGTAATATTGGGATGCAACCTCAAAATCTGAAATGGTACAGGGGTCTCCTTTTTTTGAGCATAACCATGTGTGTGAGGTTTCAAAATAGATTTGTTTAAGTCTACCAAGAAACACATTCTATGTGACTGTGATTTAGCCCACTGCAGCAAAAGCGCACTTACATGAAATGTTAAGGGAAATTAAATGGGGCCAAAACAATGCATTTACAGTACTTCTGGAAGGGCACAGTGTCGTGTCTTTGGCATCATTAAAGTGAAGACTGTTATTTTATCAAATCAATTATCTGTAATTATTATTACGTGATTAAACTAATCATGTAAATGTAATTTACTAGGAAGTTGGGGCAACAAGGAAAATGTTCAGATTACAAAGTTATAATTTTCCTAATATAACTCTTCAGATATTTTAACATCTGATCAATTAGTCTTCTAATTAATGAATTATTCGTTACCTCACGTTAGTCTCATTCCAAACATCGCAAATTGTTGGTTATCTGCACGAACCCAGTCTTTACTATGAATCATCTAAACATCAATTGTCTTAATAATTTATTTACTAACTAACTAAATAATCACATAAATGCATAAACAAACAACACAGTAGATATGGTTTCAAGGAAATGATGGGGGAGGTTCCCTAGTGGGCTAAGCCGATTTGACGGCTTGGTGGACAAAGGGAAGTGGGTGTGGACTGAGAAGGGCGGGAAAGACAAAAGGAGTCACTACACAGTTGATAATTATATTAATTGAAATGCTGATACTTTGCACAAGAACACTCACACATTCGGGAATAATTGCAATCAATATATATTTATGCCCAGTGTGTCGTCGTGTTCTCTGTTGGAATCGTCAGTCCTTCTGTTGGAGAGTCAGTTCATCATCGTCTCTCTCTCTGCCTCCCTGAGGATCAAGTCTTTCGTGGTTAAAATGGATACTTCAGAGAACCATTCAGACATTTTTTCATAGAATAGATGTTTCGGCGGTTGTCGGTCTTCTCATCCCAGGTTGACATAATTTCTAGCTGCAGACTAGTAATTCGTATCTAAGATTTGCTCTTATTCTGTAGGGATCAATAGTCTCAGAGTTTAACCATTTCCCGCCGTGTAGCCAATGCTCCACGTGGTATGGTTAGGAATTCAACAACCATTACAACATTAGTTTATACTGAGGTTTTTGTGGTCTAAACTCAACCTGTGCCCCCTCGGTGTCCATCGAGGTATGCGTGGTCTGAAGAGGATTTCCTCAGGAGGGTTTTTTATTTGTAACAGTAGAACAGGGCTGTTCCACGACGCCAGATCATGTCTGTGTTCATGGGGGTGGGCCAATGACTTGGTTAAACTTTAAAGGGAATACAATTCTCTTTCATTAAGACGGAATAAACTGTTTCCAATACCGGAGAAAAACAACATGGAGCACGCTCTCATTCACGTGCACCAAAAGACTTGAGTCCACCTGAATGACACTTAGAAAGAATATGACTACTTCTTCATTTAAAAAAAAAAAAAAACATTGAACAATTTCTAAAGACTGTTGACATCTAGTGGAAGCCATAGGAACTGCAATCTGGGTGCTAATAATTTGGCTTCCCCATAGAAATGTATTGGAAAATCCAATGGCCTCAACAAAAAAAAATCCTGGATGGATTGTCCTCGGGATTTCGCCTGCGAATCAGTTTTGTTATACTCACAGACATTATTTTAACATTTTTAGAATCTTTAGAGTGTTTTCTATCCAATACTACCATGCATATGCATATCCTAGCTTCTGGGCCTGAGTAACAGGCAGTTTACTTTGGGCACCTCAGTCATCCAAACTTCCGAATACTGCCCCCTATCCCTAAGAAGTTTAAACGACTGCAGCTGGCAGTCGTTCAAACTGCACTCAGATTACCATAACTAACTACTATACTTTTTCCATCACTACCGCTACAGAGATACAGATGAGAGGGATGCATTGATCAATGCATTTCTCATCATCAAAATCATATCTCATTAGCATGGTCATCATTGTCTTCATAATCCCTGTAATACTTTACATGATTGTTTGTGTACAGGCTGCAGAAACTAAATAGACATCATATGAACTAGAGGGATGCCACTCACCTACCATAGAAAAAAATCAGAACGACAAAGAATTATAATATAAGAGAAAAAAACAAAAATATATAATAATAGTCTTTGTGGGTGTCTGTATTACATTTTGACATACCTTGTAAGCGGTGTGAAATCTCTATTGCTGTCAGGAGGGATGTGATGCTGCTTCCCTGTAAGTGGCTATTACAGCATATTGGATGACTGTCATTCATATTCCATTCACCCAGCTTAATGTAAAATCGATAGGTTTAGGCACCTACATGCTACAACAGTTTTCCCTATACCCATCATGAGGTTGCTACAACATAGCCTACGAATGAAAGTATACAATGTAGTTGAACAGGTCAAGAGAAATTTGAGTAATCAAGGTGTCAGTCATTGACACATTCAATACCATCTTGCACACTCTTGCCTGCATCTAGCGTGTAATCATTAGTCCAACAATTGCAAATGAGTGTTTTTTTTATTTATTTTTATTTTACACCCCTTTTTCTTCCCAATTTTGTGATATCCAATTGCGATTTTGTCTCATCACTGCAACTCCCCAACGGGCTCGGGAGAAGCGAAGGTCGAGTCATGCGTCCTCCGAAACATGACCCACCAAACCGTGCTTCTTAACCTGTTTGGCCTAGGGGGCAGTATTGAGAATTTTTGAAAAAATATGTGCCCATTTTTAACTGCCTCCTACACCAACTCAGAAGCTAGAATATGCATATTATTGTTCAGGTTTGGATAGAAAACACTCTGAATTTTCTAAAACTGTTTGAATGGTGTCTGTGAGTATAACAGAACTCCTATGGCAGGCAAAAACCTGACAAGGTTTCATGCAGGAAGTACCCTGTCTGACAAGGAGTCGTGCGTCTTGCATCTGTTTATTGAAAAGTAAGGATCTTAGCTGTAACGTGACAATTCCCAGGGCTCCGATAGGCTCTCAGAACCCGGGAAATACCTGAAGGTTTACGAGGCAGCCTCAGGCTGAAACACATTATCACCTTTGGCAAGTGGCGGCTCAGAGGACCTTTGAATGAGGCGCGTGCACGATTCGCTCCTGAGGAGAAATTTAATTCGGCTGTTTAGGCTCAATGCATATTCCCGGTCGGAATATTATCACTTTTCTACGAGATAAATGGCATAAAAATTGGTTTTAAACAGCGGTTGACATGCTTCGAAGTACGGTAATGGAATATTTAGACATTTTTTGTCACGCCAATGCGCCATGCTCGAGACCATGATGTAGCATTCTGATAGTGTATAGAACTCACGAACAAAACGTCGCTGTTTGGATATAACGATGGATTATTTGGGACCAAACCAACATTTGTTATTGAAGTAGAAGTCCTGGCAGTGTATTCTGACGAAGAACAAGCAAGGTAAGAACATTTTTCTTATAGGAAATGTGATTTTGGTGGAGGCTGACCTGGGTGTGTGTCTAAATAGCTAGCCCTGTGATGCCAGGCTATGTACTTAGAATATTGCAAAATGTGCTTCATCCGAAAAGCTATTTTAAAATCGGACATATCGAGTGCATAGAAGAGTAATGTATCTATAATTCTTAAAATAATTGTTATGCTTTTTGTGAACGTTTATCGTGAGTAATTTAGCAAACTGTTAGTAAATTCCCCGGAAGTTTGCAGGGGGTTATGCTTTTTCTGAACGTCACATGCTAATGTAAAAAGCTGGTTTTTGATATAAATATGAACTTGATTGAACAGACATGCATGTATTGTATAACACAATGTCCTAGGTGTGTCATCTGATGAAGATCATAAAAGGTTAGTGCTGCATTTAGCTGTGGTTTGGGTTTATGTGACATGATATGCTAGCTTGAAAAATGGGTGTCTGATTATTTCTGGCTGGGCACTCTGCTGACATAATCTAATGTTTTGCTTTCGTTGTAAAGCCTTTTTGAAATCGGACAGTGGGGTTAGATTAACGAGAGTCTTGTCTTTAAATAGCTGTAAAATAGTCATATGTTTGAGAAATTGAAGTAATAGTATTTCTAACGATTCAAAAATCGCGCTACTGGATATCAGGGGCTGTTACGTAGGTGGGACGAGTTCGTCCCACATGCGCCAGAGAGGTTAACACCCGCTCACTTAACCCGGAAGCAAGCTGCACCAATGTGTCGGAGGAAACACTGTTCAACTGATGACTGAAGTCAGCCTGCAGGTGCCCGGGCCACCACAAGGAGTCGCTAGAGTGCAAAGAGCCAAGTAAACCCCCCCGGCCAAACCCTCCCCTAATCTGGACGACGCTGGGCCAATTGTGCTCTGCCCTATGGGACTCCCGGTCATGGCCAGTTGTGACAGCCTGGGATCGAACCTGGGTCTGTAGTAATGCCTTATACACTGTGATGCAGTGACTTTGACTGCTGCGACACTCGGGAGGCCCGCAAACTACTGTTTCTATTGGACACATTGAGGTATGTTTATCCCCTTTTTGTTCTGTTTGCTCCCGTTTTTAATAAACTTTTTTCAACCGAATCGGCAGAATGAATACACCCCTGATCAAACGCAAACACAATTCACTTTCATAGCAGCCACATAAAAAAAATCATACTCCCTTTGATCATTCTATTCCTTCCACTTGCCTCTTCCATTTTCGAGGTAATGCTGCAATTAGTTGGTTGTAATTTTGGGTAGAGCAGGCATTTCTAAATATATTTGTCACGAATCCCACCGAAGGTGGCTCCCCTGCCTGCTCGGGCGGCGCTCGGCGGTCGTCGTCGCCGACCTACTAGCCGCCGCTGATCCTTTTTTCCTTTTCGTTTGGTATGTCTTATTGTTTGCACCTGTCCCTCATTTGGTTTATTGATTTTGGTTATTTAAGCCTGGTTAGCCCGCCCAGTGTTGTGCGGGATTATTTAGCGTCAGGTTGTGTTTTTTTTGTATTTGGATGTGCTGGCGATCTACTACTATTATCTTTTATGCATGCTGTGCACCTGTTCTGGGCACTTTGCATTGTTTCCACGCCGGTTGTGTTGGCGTCGATCGTGTTGTGTTTTATTTAATAAACACAAAGTTCCTTACCTCTGCTCTCTGCGCCTGACTCCTACCACCACTCCTAGCAACTACTGACAGAATCCCGCACCAACTATGGAGTCAGCAGGAGCAGCCTCCCCTCCTCTCCCATCGATGGAGGAACGGGTCCTTCACCATACCACCATCCTCCACCGAATCGGCTCAGCGATGGAGCAGATGATGGAAAGGATGGACCGATGGGAGAGGAGTGGCCTCCCTACCGCATCCCCAGCCCCAAATCCCCCTCCACCATCTACCCCTCCACCGACGTCCGGACCCGGAGCCCTACGCCTGGCTCTCCCCAGGGAGTACGATGGAGCGGCGGCTGGGTGCCAGGGGTTCCTGCTACAGTTGGATTTGTACCTGGCTACCGTTCATCCAACTCCCTCGGGAGAGGAGAGCGTAAGCGTCCTCGTCTCCTGCTTAACGGGACGTGCCCTGGAGTGGGCCAACGCAGTGTGGTATGGTCCAGACTCGGCAAGGGATCATTACCCCGAGTTCACCCGCCGTTTCCGGGCCGTGTTCGACCACCCAGCTGAAGGCCGAGCGGCGGGTGAACGGCTGTTCCACCTGCGTCAGGAGACGAGGAGCGCACAGGACTTTGCTCTGGAGTTCCGGACCTTGGCTGCTGGAGCGGGGTGGAACGACAGGGCCCTGATGGACCACTATAGGTGTAGCCTCCGGGAGGACGTCCGCCGTGAGCTAGCCTGTCGGGACACTACCCTGTCACTGGATGAACTGATCGACATGTCCATTCGTCTGGACAATCTGCTGGCTGCGCGCGGGCGTCCAGACGGGGCCCTGTTGATTCCACCTCCAGGTCCTCCAGCTCCCATTCCTATGGAGCTAGGGGGGGCCGCGTCCAGGGGAACCGGAGGAGGAGGCTCCCCTTGTCCCCAGTGTGGTCGGAGAGGACACACTACCGACCGGTGCTGGGGGAGCTCCTCTGGGAATCGGGATGGCAGGCGGAGCACTCCTCGTCCATCTCAGGTGAGTAAGCACCAACCTCACCCAGAGCCCCCTGTTGGTCACATGTTCGTTTTAGTAACTTTCCCCTTGTTTTCTCCCTCTTTCCAGCATAAGGCGCTAGTCGATTCAGGCGCAGCTGGAAACTTTATGGATCGTGGGCTCGCATTAAGGCTAGGGATTCCCCTTGTATCGTTGGACCAACCTTTCCCCGTGCACTCCTTAGATAGCCGACCATTAGGGTCAGGACTGGTCGGGGAGGCCACGGTGCCACTGGACATGGTAACACAGGGGGATCATGGGGAACGGATTAGTCTCTTCCTCATTGATTCTCCTGCGTTTCCAGTGGTGCTGGGGATTCCCTGGCTGGCCAATCACAATCCCAATATTTCGTGGAGACAGGGGGTTCTCAGAGGGTGGTCAGAGGAGTGCTCAGGCAGGTGTAAGGGAGTTTCCATCGGTGCGACGACGGTGGAGAGTCCAGACCAGGTTTCCACAGTGCGCATTCCCTCAGAATATGCCGATTTGGCTATCGCCTTCTGTAAAAAGAGGGCGACCCGATTACCACCTCATCGACGAGGGGATTGCGTGATAGATCTCCAGGTAAACGCTGCACTTCCCAGGAGTCATGTGTACCCATTGTCACAAGAGGAGACGTTGGCTATGGAGACATATGTCACGGAATCTCTGAGACAGGGGTATATACGGCCCTCCATGTCACCCGTCTCCTCGAGTTTCTTTTTCGTGAAGAAAAAGGATGGAGGTTTGCGCCCGTGCATTGATTATAGAGGTCTAAATTCCATCACAGTAGGGTTCAGTTACCCACTACCTCTCATCGCTACGGCGGTGGAATCATTTCACGGTGCGCGGTTTTTCACGAAACTGGACCTCAGGAGCGCTTACAATCTGGTGCGTATCCGGGGAGGAGACGAGTGGGAAAACCGCATTCAGTACCACATCGGGCCACTATGAGTACCTCGTCATGCCGTACGGGTTAAAGAATGCTCCAGCCGTCTTTCAATCCTTTGTTGACGAGATTCTCAGGGACCTGCACGGGCAGGGGGTGGTGGTGTATATTGACGACATCCTGATTTATTCCGCCACCCGCGCCGCGCATGTCTCCCTGGTGCGCAAGGTGCTTGGACGACTGCTGGAGAATGACCTGTACGTCAAGGCTGAGAAATGTGAGTTTTTCAAACGAGCCGTTTCCTTCCTGGGGTATAGCATTTCCACCTCGGGGGTGGTGATGGAGGATGACCGCGTTAAAGCCGTGCGTAATTGGCCGACTCCGACCACGGTAAAGGAGGTGCAGCGGTTTTTAGGGTTTGCCAATTACTACCGGAGGTTTATCCGGGGCTTTGGTCAAGTTGCGGCTCCCATTACCTCACTGCTGAAGGGGGGTCCGGCGCGCTTGCGCTGGTCAACAGAGGCGAACAGAGCGTTCAGTCGCCTGAAGGAGCTGTTTACCGTTGCTCCAGTGCTGGCTCATCCGGATCCCTCTTTGGCATTTATAGTGGAGGTGGACGCGTCCGAGACTGGGGTGGGGGCCGTGCTATCACAGCGCTCGGGCACGCCACCCAAACTCCGCCCGTGCGCTTTCTTTTCTAGGAAGCTGGGGCCGGCGGAGCAGAACTATGACGTGGGGGACAGGGAGTTGTTAGCTGTGGTCAAGGCTCTGAAGGTGTGGAGACATTGGCTTGAGGGGGCTAGGCACCCTTTCCTCATCAAGACTGACCACCGTAATCTCGAGTACATCCGGGCAGCTAGGAGACTGAATCCGCGTCAGGCCAGGTGGGCCATGTTCTTTACCCGTTTCCGGTTCACGATCTCTTATCGGCCAGGTTCACAGAACACGAAGGCCGACGCACTGTCCCGCCTATATGACACCGAGGAGAGGGCCATCGATCCGGCTCCCATTCTTCCGGCGTCGTGTTTGGTAGCTCCGGTGGTATGGGAGCTGGACGCGGAGATCGAGCGGGCGTTACGGTCGGAACCTGCACCATCGCAGTGTCCGGCAGGTGTTCAGTACGTACCGCTTGGTCTCCGTGATCGATTGATTCGATGGGCCCATAATCTCCCCTCTTCGGGTCACCCTGGGATTGAGAGGACAGTGCGGAACCTGAGGGGGAAGTACTGGTGGCCCACCTTGGGTAAAGACGTGCGGTTCTATGTTTCCTCCTGCTCGGTGTGCGCTCAGAGCAAGGCTCCTCGACACCTGCCTAGAGGGAAATTACACCCCCTCCCCGTTCCACAGCGGCCGTGGTCACACTTGTCAGTAGACTTCCTCACTGACCTTCCCGTATCTCAGGGGAACACCACTATCCTGGTCGTTGTGGATCGGTTCTCGAAGTCCTGTCGTCTCATCCCGTTGCCCGGTCTCCCTACGGCTCTGCAGACTGCGGAGGCACTGTTTACCCATGTCTTCCGGCACTACGGGGTGCCCGAGGACATCGTTTCTGATCGGGGTCCCCAGTTCACGTCCAGAGTTTGGAGGGCGTTCATGGAACGTTTGGGGGTCTCGGTCAGCCTGACCTCGGGTTTCCACCCCGAGAGTAATGGGCAGGTGGAGAGGGTGAACCAAGAGGTGGGTAGGTTTCTAAGGACGTATTGCCAGGACCGGCCCAGAGAATGGGCGAGATACGTGCCATGGGCAGAAATAGCCCAAAATTCTCTACGGCACTCATCCACCAACATGTCACCGTTCCAGTGCGTGTTGGGCTACCAGCCGGTCCTGGCTCCATGGCACCAGAGCCAGACCGAGGCTCCTGCGGTGGAGGATTGGGTGCAGCGCTCGAAGGACACATGGAGAGCCGTCAAGGACGCACTCACCAAGGCGAGTGGACGGCAAAAGAAGAGCGCTGACCAGCACCGCAGTGAGACCCCTGTGTTTGCACCAGGGGATCGAGTCTGGCTCTCGGCTAGAAACCTGCCCCTCCGCTTGCCCTGCCGGAAGCTGGGTCCGCAGTGTGTAGGGCCGTTTAAAGTCCTGAGGAGGATAAACGAGGTGTGTTACCGATTACAACTTCCATCTTACTACCGTATTAACCCCTCGTTTCATGTGTCTCTCCTCAGGCCGGTGGTGGCTGGTCCCATGCAGGAAGGTGGGGTGCCGGAGGTTCCTCCCCCCCGCTGGACATTGGGGGGTCCCCGGCGTATAGGATACGCGCCATTCTGGACTCCAGACTTCGGGGGGGGGGCCTACAGTACCTCGTCGACTGGGAGGGGTACGGCGCGGAGGAGAGGTGCTGGGTACCCAGGAGGGACATTTTGGACCCCCCACTACTGAGGGAGTTCCACCGCCTTCATGGGGATCGCCCTGCACCTCGTCCTCCGGGTCGCCCTCGAGGTCGGTGGCGGCGCGCTGCGGGAGCCGCGCGTCAGGAGGGGGGTACTGTCACGAATCCCACCGAAGGTGGCTCCCCTGCCTGCTCGGGCGGCGCTCGGCGGTCGTCGTCGCCGACCTACTAGCCGCCGCTGATCCTTTTTTCCTTTTCTTTTGGTATGTCTTATTGTTTGCACCTGTCCCTCATTTGGTTTATTGATTTTGGTTATTTAAGCCTGGTTAGCCCGCCCAGTGTTGTGCGGGATTATTTAGCGTCAGGTTGTGTTTTTTTTGTATTTGGATGTGCTGCCGATCTACTACTATTATCTTTTATGCATGCTGTGCACCTGTTCTGGGCACTTTGCATTTTTTCCACACCGTTTGTGTTGGCGTCGATCGTGTTGTGTTTTATTTAATAAACACAAAGTTCCTTACCTCTGCTCTCTGCGCCTGACTCCTACCACCACTCCTAGCAACTACTGACAATATTTGTGTTAGCTGCATGTGTGACATAACTCCACCAGTCCTATTTATGATATCATTTCCAAAAATGATACCTTTTTTTTCAAAAAATAATGTTTTTTATCAATTAGTATAGTTTAGTTTAACCACAATATTTGTTGTTTTATTTGGTTTGTTCAGTCTTTTCTGGTGCATTAAACTGAAATTGCAACCAACTTCCTAAGGCTTGTTTTAAAAATAGCAATATTTTGGAGATAATTTCATTTTCAAATAACCGAAAGTGAGAGGTTGTAATCTAAATAAAGGGGAAAAGGCCCTTCTTGAACATGAGGTGAGACATTCTTACTAATCTGCTAGAGAACCAGTTTGGATTTAAATCTAACTTTTTTATGACTGACGCCTTTAGTGAGGTCTAATGTGTGGTCTAATGCTTTAATATTTAACCATTTCTGCCCTCGGAATTCATACATTATATAAAGAGGCCCATTTAATTTTGTCTGGCTGGCTGTTCCAAATAAAATGTCATCTTTTTTGCTCATATCATTTAAAAAACATCACTAGATGTAGGCAAGACCATAAGTAAATAGGTCAACTGGGATGTGACCAAGAGTTAATCAGGGTGATTTTTCCTCAAATAGACAGGTGTTGTCCTTTCCATGGTAGTAAAATTCTATCTATATTTGCTAACTTTCTATAAAAATGTATTGGAGTGAGATCATTTCTTTCTTTCGGGATATGTATACCGAGTATATCCACATCACCATCAGACCATTTTATTGGTAAACTACATGGTAATGTAAAAGTTGTATTTTTTGTGATCCAATACGTAATACAGTACACTTATCATCATTTGGTTGTGATCCCAGAGTTTTGCATTGTCAAGAATAATTTTTATCTCCTGTGGTATGGGTGGTCTTGCCTTGCAGTTAGGGCCACGAATTCTAGCACACAGATATTGTTAGGGTGTCGACAGAGGCATAAGATCAAATCTGTTTCATTACCTTACTACAGTATGTGTTTTTTTTTTTACTGCCCGTTTTATGACATCGTTGATAGCAAAAAGTTATCCAATTCCACCAAATTGTTGTTTGTCACGCTACGTTAGGTTAACTAGAAGTCACTGAATGTAATGCTTTGTGTGTGTTTAAAGTATTTGAATAATGGTGCAACTTAAACTGGCTACCCAGAACAATTTCTAATAGTTAACCACAATTACATTAGTGAGGTCGTCATGGAAATGTGAGTTTCCAAACACCGCTCCAGTCACTGACGTCATTTGGCTGGACCTCGCATGTCAGTGTCTAGAACCGTTCCTTCCCCTCTTCCTTGAAGAAATCGCTAATCTGACTCGATTTGTCAACATGTGAAAACTTTATTAACTAATGGTATAATATTTTAATTGAGAAATTGCATGAAGGCAGCCTCACAGACACACTTCCTATGAAGCACATATATCACAAATCTGAATAATGGTGCAACTAAAATCAGATACGGGTCTCCATTGCATCACCTACCCAGAACATTTTCTAATAATTAACCGCAATTACATTAGTGAGGTCATCATGGAAATGTGAGTTTCCAAACACCGCTCCAGTCACTGACGTCATTTGGCTGGACCTCGCATGTCAGTGTCTAGAACCGTTCCTTCCCCTCTTCCTTGAAGAAATCGCTAATCTGACGCGATTTGTCAACATGTGAAAACTTTATTAACTAATGGTATAATATTTTAATTCAGAAATTGCATGAAGGCAGCCTCACAGACACACTTGCTATGAAGCACATATATCACAAATCTGTTCATGAAATACATTCAATACGAATAATAATCTAGGAGTAATACAGTAGGCTGCAAAAAGTTTTTAAAAAAAAGAAAAAAAAAAGTAACACTACTCTGACTGATCAGTGGATGTCAAAGTCTTGAGCTCCTGCTTGGAGTTAACCTTGACCTCAACTCCACGCAGCTCCACTCCACTATCCCCACCCCCATCCTTTTCCTTCCCCAACCACCCCAGCTTGAGTGTCAGCGAGCGCAGGGCGGAGCTCTCGTCCGGGGCTGTGGAACCACTCCGGCTGGACCTCGTGCTGCGGGAGAAGGAGGCGGAGGTACCTCCCTCGGAGTTGGTGCCCTCGAACAGCTTGGCCATGAAGCTGAGGCCGGCCTGGCGGATGTGGGAGCTGCCGGCGAACACGTACAGCACAGGGTTCACACTGCTGCTCAGGAAGGCGAACGCCGTGACGTTGGGACGGGCCGATACAGCAGCATTGGTGAGAGTGGCGTTGCCACCCAGCAGACCAATCACCTGTGAGAGAGAGAAGGGAGGAGGGGGGAGAGAGAGTGTTGGGGGTTAGAGAGGGAAAGAAAGAGAAAGAGAGAGAGAGAGAAAGAGAAGGGAGAGAGTGACAGAGAGAGACAGTGAGAGAAAGAGAGACAGAGAAAGAGGTGAGTGAGAGAGAGAGAGAGAAAGAGAAGGAGAAAGGAGGAAAAATGTAAAGAGAATGAGGTGAAGAGTTGAGAGGAGACAGATAAACATCAGAGAGACTGATAGGGATTCTACTTATTATTCTACCTATTATTATTATTATTATAATACCTATTATTATTATAATACCTATTATTATTATTCTATCTAGTATTCTACCTATTATTATTATTATTATTATTATTACACTGTCATAGGCATCGTAAGGATTGGACCAAGGCGCAACGGGTAAAGTGCTCATCTTCTTAATTTATTTGAAATAACACTTAAACAAAAGAAACAAACGACGAAACAGTCCCATAAGGTGCACAGACTATACAGGAAATAACCACCCACAAAACACAAGTGAAAGAAACCTCAACTAAATATGGCCTCCAATTAGAGACAACGACAACCAGCTGCCTCTAATTGGAGGTCCTACCAAAAACCCAACATAGAAATAGAAAACTAGATTTAAACATAGAAATAGAAATCATAGAACCTAAACCAAAAACACACAAAACAAACACCCCCTGCCACGCCCTGACCAAACTACAATGACAAATAACCCCTTTTACTGGTCAGGACGTGACATACACCTATTATTCTACCCATTATTATAATCCTACCCATTATTATTATTCCTATTATTATATCTATTATCATTATTCTACCTATTATTATTATTCTACATATTACTAGTATTATTATTATTCTACCTGTACGACACAATGAACTGCTACATAACACATAGCACCTTTCAAATACATTGATGAACTCACGTACCTGTAAGATGTTGACCAGGTGGTAGGGCAGCCAGAAGAGAGCGAAGGCGCCGATGATGAGGAGGATGAGACGGTTTCCTCGTCCCTTGCGCTGGAACATGGCGCTGCGTAGCCGGCAGATGACGGAGGTGTAGCAGACGATGATGAAAGTGAAGGGGAGGAAGAAGCCCAGGACGGTCTCGAATAGGTACTGGAACACCTGGTGACCTACACTGCCCCAGTGGTACGGCATGCAGATGTTCATAGAGATGTTCTTGTGCAGGAAGGGCTTCAGGTTACTGGGTAGAGAGAGAGCGAGGGAGAGGGAGGGATAGAGGGAGAGCAAGAGGGAGAGTAGGAGACAGGGGGGAGAGAGAGGGTGGGGTAGAGTGATTGTTTGATTGAGACAATGGGAGCGTTCCAGATTGTTTTCATTGTACTTGTGCTGGGCAGGTTATATGGAAAGTGTTTTACAGGAACCACAAAAAAGATGACCTGGAACACAACCATTGAAACAGAGTAATGCAGAAAAGTTTAGGATTTGTATTCATTAATGATATTGTTGTTTAGAAAATATTTATAGATCAGGCATGTTCAAATCACCCTCATGAACATGTACACACTTATTCAAACAGACACAACAATACAGACTGTTGGGCAAGGCTGAAAGGAATGCCAAAGTCTTAGATTCTTAGAGACTGTGTAAACCTAGGACATTTTTTGTTAGTGTGAGAGTATTTGAATTTGATCTCTCTCGCTCGCTCTCTCTCGCTCTCTCTCTCGCTATCTCTCTCTCTCTCGCCTCTCTCTCTCTCCCTCTCTCGCTGTCTCTCTCACTCTCTTTCTCGCCTCTCTCTCTCTCTCTCTCGCCTCTCTCACACATCTCGTGCCTCTGTAACCACACCAGTCACAGATACATGGTGGTCAGAGAAAAAATTCACACAGACATACTTATCAGTGGAGGCTACAGAGGGGAGGACAGCTAATAATAATGGCTGAAATGGAGTGAATGGAATGGTACCAAATACATGGTTTTCATGTGTTTGATACCATTCCAGTCCAGCCATGATCTGCCATTCCAGCCATTATTACGAGCTGTCCTCCCCTCACTGAAACTTACGTATGTTGCATCAACATCCTGTAAACGTTTGGACTCTATTTCAGTTCTTCTTTTACAGAATAGACAGCACACAGACGTATTATACTTTGTAATATACTTATATATACCATACACTGAGTATACAAACACTAAGAACACCTGCTCTTTCCATGACATGGACTGACCAGGTTACTCCAGGTGAAAGCTATGATTCCTTATTGATGTCACTTGTTAAACCCACTTCAATCAGTGTAAATCACACACACACACACACACACACACACACACACACACACACACACACACACACACACACACACACACACACACACACACACACACACACACACACACACACACACACACACACACACACACAGCCCCACCTGCGATAGAAGGGCATGGGCAGAGCTAAGACGAATGCCAGCACCCAGATACCCAGCAGAACAGCCATCAGGGTTGTCTTGGTCCTCATCCTCTGTGACAGGAAGGGCCTCGCCACGGCCAGCCAGCGATCCATGCTCATCAAGCAGATCAGGTAGATGGAGACGTTCATGTTGACGCAGCACAGGTAGTGTACCGTCTTACAGGCCACCGCCCCGAACTCCCAGCCTCGCCTGCCTGCCAGGAAGTGCAGGAAGAGCGGGGCGCTTAGCAGCACCAGGGCGTCGGCCGCGGCGAGGTTTAAGACGAGCAGGCACGTGACAGAGCGATGCCTCACGCGGCACAGCACCGACCACACCACGAACAGGTTGCCTGGGAAACCAAAGACAAAGGCCAGGACCAGAATGGAGATACCGATCTGGTGTGAGATGGAGAGAGGAGGAGAGGAGGAGACAAGAGAAGGGGTGGAGGGGAGCAGGAGGGGAGTGGCAGAGATGGAGAGGTCTGACGCCATTTTCGAAGGGAACTGAAGAATCTGGTGTTTCTGGATCCGTGGGATAATCCACTGTAGGATAGGATAGAAATATAATTAGAACACACAGTATGAGATATAACAATGGGAAGCACACAGAGAGATGAGAGACACACAGTATGAGATATAACAATGGGAAGCACACAGAGAGATGAGAGACACACAGTATGAGATATAACAATGGGAAGCACACAGAGAGATGAGAGACACACAGGATGAGATATAACAATGGGAAGCACACAGAGAGATGAGAGACACACAGTATGAGATATAACAATGGGAAGCACACAGAGAGATGAGAGACACAGTATGAGATATAACAATGGGAAGCACACAGAGAGATGAGAGACACACAGGATGAGATGAGGATATCACATAATCGCTGAGAAGAGAATCTATCATTCAATCAAATGTATTCATCCATCCCTTTTTACATCAACATACAGTTGTCACAAGTGCTTTATGGTAAACTGGCCTAGACCCCGAAGACCAAGCAGAAGCTGTGGTGGAGGAAAACTCCATAGAAGGAAGGGGGCAGAAGATAGGACAAAGGCCAACTGGGTCCTTGTGGCTGTAATTCCATTAGGCACAAATAGACATGCAAAGATCATGTACTTATCTTGGACAAGCAAAGTCATACTGTACCCCCCCCCACACACACACACGCACACATCATCAAATACAGTCATACACACACACACACAGCATTGCATACAGTCATATATTCATGTACAAGTAATCACATAATCACTCATGCAACAATATTTACAAACAAGGGACAGTAAAGCACACATCCTCTCCGAAACATTTCATTCCAGCCAGTGTATACAATGTTAGTATCACTTAAAAATAGCTTTATACTTCACATCACTGACCTTTATGAGATGGATTTATTCTCCTTTTAACCTGGATCTTCTCAAATCCACAAGAAGTGCTTTTGTCAGCTATTTTGTCTGTCTGCCTGTCTGTCTGTCTGTCTTACTGCCTGTCTGTCTGTTTATCTGACTGTATGTCTGTCTGACTGACCTCTTGTCCGTCCGGCCGTCTACACAGGACTCAGTCCTTTTTCTCTCCTCTTTCTCTCCTCTTTCTTGTTCCTCTTCTGTCAGTCTGAAAACACAAAATACATGCTATCACCACAAGTCAGGAAGGAAGTCTGTGATCATCACATTTGACTGTGTACTTCCTACCATTACACATCCACCTAAACTCTCTCTATATATTACTGCATCCACCCAAACTCTCTCTATATATGACTCCATCCACCCTAACTCTCTCTATATATTACTGCATCCACCCTAACTCTCTCTATATAAGACTGCGTCCACCCAAGTCTGTCTAGCCTGTTTGTCTGCCTTACTGCTTGCTCTCTTTGGGCCCGATTCAGACTAAAGATAAGTACACTTAGCATGTACTTAAGTCAATAAAACATGGACTTAAGGCAACCTTTTTTACATAAGCCCATGTTAAGTCCACAAATAAAATAGTAAAAACAATTCTGCATCACTGTGTAATCTTTCTGACGATCCTTTCCATTTCCCATGTGAGCTGAATGGTAGATAACCTCCAGCCCTCACAT
This sequence comes from Salmo trutta, assembly GCF_901001165.1. NCBI lineage: Eukaryota > Metazoa > Chordata > Actinopteri > Salmoniformes > Salmonidae > Salmo > Salmo trutta. The sequence continues at coordinate 53,666,368 of NC_042961.1, read as the reverse complement.
GATAGCTTTAAGGAGGAATGAATGTGTTTGGTTGTGATCAAAAATCACAGTTTACAAATGCACTATATGATGTTTACTACACTGGGTATACCGAACATTAGGAACACCTTCCTAATATTAGGTTGCCCCACCCCCTTTTGCCCTCAGAACAGCCTCAATTCGCCAGGGGCAAGGACTCTACAAGTTGTCGAAAGCGTTACATAGGAATGCTGGCCCATGTTCATTCCAATGCTTCTCACAGTTGTGTCAAGTTGTCTGGATGTCCTTTTGGTGGTAGACCATTGTTGATACACATGGGAAACTGTTGAGCGTGAAAACCCCAGCAGCGTTGCAGTTTACATTTACATTACATTTTAGTCATTTAGCAGACGCTCTTATCCAGAGCGACTTACAGTAGTGAATGCATACATTTCATACAATTTCATACATATCATACATTTTTTTTCTGTGCTGGCCCCCCGTGGGAAGTTGTTCTTGACACAAATTGACACAAGTTCTTGACACAAATTGGTGGGCATGGCACATACTACCATACTCCGTTCAAAGGCACTTAAATAGTTTTTATCTTTTGTATCTGGATGCTGGCCTTCGTCTTTGCCCTTCTATCGCAGGTGGGGCAGTGTGTATGTATGTATGTATGTATGTATGTATGTATGTATGTATGTATGAGAGAGAGAGAGAGAGAGAGATTTTGTTTTCCCATTCACCCTCTGAATGGCACATACACAGAAGGCTTAAAAATCCTTCTTTAACCCGTCTCCTCCCCTTCATCTACACTGATTGAAGTGGGTTTAACAAGTAACATCAATAAGGGATCATAGCTTTCACTTGGATTCACCTGCTCAGTCTATGTCATGGAAAGAACAGGTGTTCTTAATGTTTTGTGTACTCAGTGTATGGTATATAAATACATTATACAGTATAATAAGTCTGTGTGCTGTCTATTATGTAGAGTCAAAATGTTTACAGGATGTTGATGCTACTACCTAAGTATGTCTGTGTGAATGTGTTCTCTGACCACCGTGGATCTCTGACTGGTGATTGCTCTGTTACTCATCAGACCAGTTCAAGCAGTGGCCAGTTAGCTCTGAGTGTGTGTTACAGTGGAACTGTGAGAATACAGATAACAACATGATGAGGACGCCAAATAGTTCTACTAGTACACATTAATGGGACGCTGAAGAGATTAGGTATTTTTGTCTCTGATGTGTTGCGTAATGTCTATGTGATTTTCCATGAGGGGGAGTTGACAAGTGTGTTGTAAAGGGCAGTTATGTGTCTCAACATCATGTCTCAAACAACTTCCTCCCACTCAAAGACAAATAATTTCATAATCACTTGACGATTACCTCTCTCTCTCTCTGTCTGTCTGTCTGTCTGTCTATCTGTACGTCTCTCTCTCTCTGTCTCTGTCTAGCGTTCCCATTTACTGTCTCTCTCCATCTGTCTCCTCTTTCGTCTGTCTGTCTGTCTGTCTGTCTGTCTGTCTGTCTGTCTGTCTGTCTGTCTGTCTGTCTGTCTGTCTGTCTGTCTGTCTGTCTGTCTGTCTGTCTGTCTGTCTGTCTGTCTGTCTGTCTGTCTGTCTGTCTGTCTGTCTGTCTGTCTGTCTGTCTGTCCCCTTTCCTTTCTGTCTCCATCTTTCTCTGTCTCCCCTTTCCTGTCTCTGTCTTTCTCTCTCTCAGGATGGAAGCCACATCATGGACTACCACCATCACCTACTTCTCCACCAATTAATCCGCTTCAAACCCATCCCCGTCTCTTCCTTATTCTATTGGTATCTCCTTTCTTCTGGTTGCTATGGCCATGGGTCTCCATGGGAACCTCCTAGTGGTGTGGACCATCCTGTTCTGCCTGCAACAACGTTCCATCACCTCCATCCTCTTCCTCCAGTCGGCGGCCACCAACACGATCGTCCTGCTCACCGCTCCTTTCTTCATTCGCCAGTTCTTCACGGGCGAAGTCTGGGAGTTGGGAGAGGGCGCGTGTAAGCTCCTGCACTACGTCTGCAGCATCTTTCATGTACCTCAGCATCCTGTTGGTCACCCTGATGGGCGTCGATCGACACCTGCGTGGGGATTGGCCCTTCGTGTCCTAGCGCATCCGCCCACCAGACATAGAATATTCCTTCATCTTGCAATTTGAGTGATTTTAGTACAGCACATGCTCTCATATTGTGTTCTCAGTTTTCCATAAAATATGTTGCAGGTTTTTGTTTATTCTATATCCACAAGTATTCTTATAGGTATGGATATAGCTTCTACACAGTATAATCAATCAGTCAAACATTGTTCTTAATGCAATTAATTGTAACAGACAAGTACTGCAATTCAGCTAGATACAATATGCAATTACATTCATTGAAGACACTCTTACTAAAACGTAAGTAGGCTGGGAATCCTGAAGATGCAAGACACTTTAATAATGAAGTAAATCAAATCCTATTGTTTCTTGTCTCATCCATTCTACCCGGTGTTTCATTATTCCCTAGAGACGGTCGTTGCGTTCCTGGTCCCCTTCGGCATCATGGCAATCTGCTCATACTTTAGTATCCGGCCACACCCGCTGGCACCACCGCACCTACAGGAAGAACAACCGCATCCTCGCCCTGTTAGTGGTGACCTTTGCCCTATTTTGGGCTTAATACCACGTTGTCTATGTGCTGCACATGAGCAATGGATACTATGCCATAATTACCCAGAGCTAATACCACACTGTATGAGAGTGAGACTGAAAAAATCACATTAATATAAAAATCGACTGTATTTCCTCAAAGTTCCCACAATTGTTTTATTGTCATTATTCAAGGTAAAAATGAGACATGATTTCCTTGTTTCAAGTGGGGACCGGTCTCTCCGGATCATTCCCAGGGTTGCAAGGGGTTCTGTCTGAGGGCCAGAGCAGTGGCCACAGCTTTAGCTTATCTCAGCAGTGCTGTCAACCCTCTGCTCTACGCCATGGCAGGCTCAGAGGGGGGGGGGGGCACAGCTGCTGGAGGTTGACAGCCTCCAGCATGGACACGCCCAGCAGGAGACCAGCATGATGGGAGCGGGAGAGAGAAAGAGGAGAACGAAGGAGTTGGGGAGCTGGATGAAGAGGTAAAAAAGGGGAGAACGGTTCCAGGAAAAAGAGAGGGGGAGGAGAAAGAAGGAAAAGAATGGCCTGAAGGTAGAGAAATTACTGGAGAGACTGTGAAGGACCTGCATGCTACTGCCTGCCAGCCAGTCATGACTCTTCTGTGAGTGGTCTTCTTCTCCCTTTAAGAGTTTCCTAATCAATGGATGGCAGCCAAATCTAATCTGAGAAAATTGTGTTTTATTTTCTTGCTCTGGCCCAACATGGCAACATGTCTTAATGCTTTTGAGAAAATATATGAAGCAAAAAAAGTCTGAAAATATTACAGTGCTCTTTTTACTGTACTTACAGCAGTATACCACACACACACACACACACACACACACACACACACACACACACACACACACACACACACACACACACACACACACACACACACACACACACACACACACACACACACACACACACACACACACACACACACACAAATATAGAAAGAGAGACAGTCAGTCAGACAGACAAGACATACCGGTAAGATCATTTATAAAGTTCACCCCCCTCACCTGCTGAGCTTGAAGCACCACCTCTAAAAACAGAGATATGGTTCAGTCAGTAAGTCAGTCATGACCCATTAGGAAACATGACTTGTACTTACATCTAGTGGCTGCCGAGGGCGAACTGCAGGAAACCAGTCTTAGGAAGTGTTTTCCCAACAAAATAGCTTCCGCCACCATAGCGTCCAACTACCAGCCCAGAGTGTCCCTATTTGCCATTTTTCACAGGTTTCACACAGATGGGGCTCACAACATTTGCGCTGGTCGTGGATTCTAGCTCTCCTTCCTTTTCTTTCAGCCCGAACCCCTCTACATCCCTGTCTCTCTCTCGGCTGTTCTGGCTGTTCTGGCGGTTCTTCCTGGTCCCAGAGTCCAGCGCAGTGCCCTCGAACAGACGGGCCATGAAGGCAAAGCCTTCCCGCCGGATATAGGACTTGCCGGCGAAGGTGTACAGGACCGGGTTGGCACAGCTGCTGATGAATGCCAGGGCCGATGTGACCGCGCGGCAGGACTGCCAGATAAGGTCCAGTCTGGAGGAAGGGTGGATATGAAAACAGCAAAAAATGTTTTTTATTAAAATGTAGTTAGGGATTTGATAACAATACACTACAAATTATATATGTGATGAGGTGAGGATCTTATGAAACAGTAATTTAGGAAAAACTTTTCAGAAAGCCTACCTTGCTTTTATAGCTGAATCTTGAGGAGAAAGTGCTGCGGCAACCTGTAAGGACATATTCCATCTATGAGAACAGATTTCATCACAACAGACAGCCCAGTTACAGCGGGACCTACTGTTTCAGCCCTGTTAAGAAGTGTGAGGCCCTGGCTATAACTCAGACATACACACACACACACACACACCACACACGCACGCACACACACCCTACCTGCACAATGTTGATGACATGGTAGGGCAGCCAGAAGATTCCAAAGGTGACCACGATGGTTAGGATGAGTTTCTCACTGTGGATCCTCCTCCTGAACCTGGTCAAATCAAATAAAACGTTTTTTATACAGAGTTTTAAGTGTTTTTCCCCGAATTCCAAATGGTGGAAAATCATAACAGACCTTAATGGTCCTTGATGCAAATGTACCAGATTTCAGGACTCTAGATCACACGGGGTGAGGGGAATGGCCTTTAAAAAGTTTGTTTTCTCAATCACTTGTTATAGCGTTACCATGTGGCCAATTGGCATGGCATTGCATGCGAGTGTGTGGCCCTTGGACCTTTACCATCATGCAAAATATTCCCCCTACCATCAAAAAGGATTTTTTTTAAATTCTCCACATTTTTCACAAAATAACCAAAATAATAATATGAATGCCAACAAATACAATATTTGTATATACTGGCTTGAATAAATAATAACTAATAGTAAAAAGTGAGAAAATAAAAACAATACATGTAGACAAATATGAAATGAAGGCAGAAATAAAAGGAAGATAGTAAAACAGCAGTGGACCTGGTTTGTCTGATCCTCCGCAGGATGCAGATGTAGCTGCCTACAATCAACCCGTAAGGAACTACAAATCCCAGCACCGTCTCCAACGTGTACTGGAGCACCACCTGCGCTGAGAGAATGGGACGTGTACTGTATCAGCATAGAGATCACCTTGATCGGTTAGCATTAGTGACACTATATACAGTCAGGTCCATGAGTATTTGGACAGTGACACAATTTACCTCATTTTGGCTCTGTACGTGGCCACAATGGATTTGAAAGGAAAAAATCAAGATGTGCTTTAAGTGTAAGTGGGGCTCAAAAGTAATTGGACAAACTAACAAAATCATAAATTAAATAGTGAGATTTAATGTGTGGTTGCAAATCCTTTGCAGTCAATGACTTCCTGAATTCTGGAACCCCTAGACATCACCAGGTGCTGGGTTTCTTCCCTGGTGATGCTCTGCCAAGCCTTAGCTGCAGCCGTCTTCAGTTCCTGCTTGTTCTTGCGGCGTTTTGCCTTCAGCAAGTGAAATGCATGCTCATTTGGATTCAGGTCAGGTGATTGTCTTGGCCATTGCAGAACATTCCACTTTTTTTGCCTTAAAAAAAGTATTGATTTGCTTTCGCAGTATGCTTCGGGTCATTGTCCATCTGCACTGTGAAGCGCCGTCCAATGAGTTTTGAAGCATTTGGCTGAATCTGAATTCTGGTACAAGTTGATATTTGTCTCTGTCCATAGGATGTTGTTCCAGAACTGTACAGGCTTTTTAGTGTTTTTAAGGCAAACTCTAATCTGGTTATCATGTATTTGAGGTTTACCAATGGTTTATATCTTGTGGTTAACCCTCTGTATTTACTCTGGTGAAGTCTTCTCTTCATTGTTGACTTTGACACAGACACGCCTACCTTCTGGAGGGTGTTAATGATCTGTCCAACTGTTGGGAAGGGGTTTTTCTTCACCAGGGAAATAATTATTCTATCATCCACCACAGTTGTTTTATGTTCCTGAGCTCGGCAGTGCGTTCTTTATTTTTAATAATGTACCTAATAGTTGATTTGGACACACCTAATGTTTCTGATATCTCTCTGATGGGTCTGTTTCGATTTTTCAACCTAATGATGGCTTTCTTCACTGGCAGTGACAGCTCTTTTAACTTCCTATTGAGGGTTAACAGCAATAGATTTTAAATGCAAATGCCACACTTGAAATTAACTCTAGACCTTTTATCTGCTTACTTGTAAATGAACAAAGGAGGGAATAACACACACCTGGCCATGGAAAAGATGAGCAACAAATTGTCCAATTACTTTTGCTCTCTTAAAAAGGGTCAGACCACATATAACAAGTGTTGTTAATCCTACACCATTCACCCAATTTGGATGTAAATAGCCTCACATTAAAGCTGAATGTTTGCACTTTCCGCGCATATTTATTATTTAACTTCAACTTCAATATGCTGTGGTAGACAGCTAAAATAATAACAACTTGGTAAATGTCCAAATATTTATGGGCCTGACTGTGTACAAAATCAATGTACTGTAAGCTCCATACCTTGCAATGTTTTTATGGATGATCTGACTACAGATAAGAATGGGAATAAACAGGTAACTACGGTGATAGAAAGCTCCCATGTAAAGTCCGTACTTTTTTGTTCCCTCACCTGAAATACATTCACGGTTTGATTGGTTGTTCTTTCCCCCTCCCCTGTCAGTCACTCCAGGAGTGAAGATAATTAGCAAAGTAAGGAATGAATTCAGTTGGTAAATAAGGAAGTAAGTGTCACTCACTTGACTCTGCTGCTTGTGAAATGACTCACACACCATACGGCTCCTCCTGTTGGGGTACGTGGCCGTCAGTTGGTGTCTGAACAGCAACGCGGGGATGGATGCGACCAGCACCAGGATCCACAGTACCAGCACCCACCGCAGCACTGCCTTCCGGCCAGCGAGGGCAGCAACGCGCCGAGGCCACACCACAGCCACCAGCCTATGCAGGCTCATCAGCATGATCAGCTGGATGGAGGCGTACATGTTGGCCAGGCACAGGTAGAAGAGTATCTGATCCAGACAAGAAGAGAGCAACTTTTTCTTGTCATTTCAAAAGGATAAGGATTCAATGAAAATGTACTCACTGCATGTCAAGTGGCAATGGGTGTTTTCAAACACCTGGGCAGAAAATGACATCATTGGAACATTTACATATTGGTTACATTCCAGGCCGACTACATTGCAGTCATTGCGTTGCATCAACCAATGGTTGCGTGCTACGTCATCGACTGCGCAGCTGGGCATCAGATTGCTATTTCATATGATGTGGTAAGCAGATATGTTAAACACCTATACAGGCGTTGTGAGATCTGGCAGATGTCTACAGTGTAGTCTGCCTGGAATGCGGCAATCAGCAAAAAGAAGAGCCTCCACCTTGCACATGATATCGCCAAAAATCCATGTCTTCTTCACAAGGTACACGATGAAGAACGGCGTGAGCGCTATGAGCGAGCCGTCGGCCACTGCCAGATTGAGGATGAGGAGGGTGGTGACGGAGCGGCGGCGGGCGCGTGCCAGGATGCTCCAGATGATGAAGAGGTTGCCAGGGACGCCAAGGAGAAACACCAGACCTAGGATGAGCGCCCCTACTGTTGTGGAGGTGGTATTACCCACAATGCTTTGGTTTGCCGCGAAAACAGACATAGTGGTGTTACGGACGTGGTTGGAGGCGGAAAGGAACAGGGAGGGGGGCGTAGTGGAGGAGAACGGAGAAAGGGACAAGGAGGGTTTTGTGAGGGATGTGAGGGATGGAGGGATGATTTGGGGGATGGTTTGGTTGTGGGCCATGGCGGTGATCTGCAAGGGACAGAAAGGTCAAAGGTTCAATGAAAACACTGAGGTAGAAGTGTTACTAACTTGTATCTGCAGCAATGTTGAATAGTTTGTGGTGGTATAGGATACAGACCTGGGTTCCAATACCTGTGCTTGATTGAGCTTGCCTGGCTTAATAACCCAATAGAACAGTCTTAAAACTGCAAATCCCACCCATCTGACACTCCAGGCATGGTAGACCAAAAGCTCAAAGTATTTGAAAGATTTCAAATAACGTTTGAACGCAGGTCTGATAGAGTATGAAACAAGCTTAGGTGTATGAGAGGCTGTGAGCGTAGGACTTTAAGTGGTAAAGATACAGAGAATGCATTTGCATTGAAGAGGATGCAGTCCCATAATCCATTCAGACACTGTGGTGGTTCTAATTGTAAGTCAAACATGTATAGCTTAGGCCAGGGTTTCCCAAGCCCCACCCATGGGTGCACGTTTTGTTTCTTGCCCTAGCGCTACACAGCTGATTCAAATAATTAAAGCTTGATGAAGAGTTGGTCATGTGAATCAGCTGTGTAGCGCTAGGGTAAAAAACAAAACCGTGCACCCGGGGGGCGCTCCAGGACCGACTTTGGGAAACCCTGGCCTAAAATATACATGTTTGAGTTGCAATTAAGCCACTGGAGTGCAGGCAGCGACTGACTGGATTTATCACACTCACTCTCAGACATATTTAATACACCTAATGTACAGTAATGCTGGTGTGTGTCTACACGAGACAGAGGAGAGAAGATAATATAGAGGAGAGAATATCATGTAGACAGAGGAGAGAGGATCATGTATACAGAAGAGGAGGCTAATATAGAGGAGAGAAGATAATGTAGACAGAGGAGAGAGGATCATGTATACAGAAGAGGAGGCTAATATAGAGGAGAGAAGATAATGTAGACAGAGGAGAGAGGATCATGTATACAGAAGAGGAGGCTAATATAGAGGAGAGAAGATAATGTAGACAGAGGAGAGAGGATCATGTATACAGAAGAGGAGGCTAATATAGAGGAGAGAAGATAATGTAGACAGAGGAGAGAGGATCATGTATACAGAAGAGGAGGCTAATATAGAGGAGAGAAGATAATGTAGACAGAGGAGAGAAGCTAATATAGAGGAGAGAATATCATGTAGACAGAGGAGAGAGGATCATGTATACAGAGGAGGAGGCTAATATAGAGGAGAGAAGATAATGTAGACAGAGGAGAGAGGATCATGTATACAGAAGAGGAGGCTAATATAGAGGAGAGAAGATAATGTAGACAGAGGAGAGAAGCTAATATAGATCATGTAGATTTATAAACAGAAAAGACGAGAGGAGATCAGTGAGACACAGTCAGGGCGTGAGAGAGAGAATACCTTCAGGACAAATTCAAACATCCTGGTATTAATGTGGGTTTAGATGTGGTATTAACAGATAGCTGTGAGTGATTCGCTAATGGAGAATACATTCCCCTGTTGGGTAGCAACTGGGTGGTGCATGTGTGTGTGCGTGTGCGTGTGTGTATGTATGTGTGTGCGTGTATGTGCGTGTGCGTGCGTGTTTGTGTGCGTATCTGTGTGTGTATGTGCATGCGTGGGTTTGTGTGAGTGTGTGTACGTGTGTGTGTGTGTGTGTGTGTGTGTGTGTGTGTGTGTGTGTGTGTGTGTGTGTGTGTGTGTGTGTGTGTGTGTGTGTGTGTGTGTGCATGCATACACACTCCTTCTACTCTACATTACTTGACTTCAAATTCTGCAAAAGCTTTTATTAGGATGTCTACATCTTTTAGCTTCCTGAATAAACTTCAAAGCAACAGACATAAATTCCTCGAAACCTGTGTGTTATTTCTTCCTAAAGCCTGTGTTTTTATTTTGTCTGAGGCTGAAACACTGGGAGGAGTCCATGTGTAGGAGTGTTGAGGAATTGTAACAGGTTTCTAATTCCAAACCAGCATGACCAGACTTGACTGGTAAAATAAACACTAAGTCTTGTAGCTACAATGTTTGTTTGAGAAATCATTCTACCTCCCTCCGAGGACTGTTTCAAATCACTGTCTGCCTTCGAAATGGCACTCTGTTCCCTATGTAGTGCACTACTTTTGGCCCTATTGGGCATAAGATACTATTTCAGACGATCCTATATCTCAGTGTTTGGTGTGGAGAAGGCCATGGCGTGAGAATACGTTTAATATTTAACATGACAATCTAATCTATCCTGTGTTTCCCTTGCAAATATGGTATTGTATAGGCTTCTCTTATCCCATGCACTCACACCTGTAATAATAATCAACTCACGTGCGTCCACATCACAGGAGGTTGGTGGCACCTTAATTGGGGAGGATTGGCTCATGGTAATGGCTGTAGCTAAATAGGTGGAATGGTTTCAAACACATCAAACATATGGAAACCACACGTTTGACCTCATTCCATTTATTCCATTCCAGCCATTACAATGAGCCTGTCCTCCTATATATCCTCACACCAGCCTCCCCTGGTGCACATGAACACACACTGTATACTATACATGGGCTATATGCAAATATTACAGTACATTGCACATCTAAGTAAATCTTAATGTACTTCTCTTATCAAGTAATAACTTGACAGAAATTCAACACACATCGAAAATATTTCAATTATTATTGTTTACAATTGTTGGTCATTTAGCAGACACTCTTATGCAGAGCGATTTACAGGAGCAATTAGGGTTAAGTGCCTTGCTCAAGGGCATATTGACAGATTATTCACCTTGTCAGCTTGGGATTCAAACAAGCGACCTTTCATTTACTGGCCCAACACTCTCACCACTAGGCTACTCAGTAAAATAACAATCCTTATAATCTAGGACTCAGAGGCGCCCACACACACACAAATCCCAAATGAACCTCTTTGCACCCTCACAGTAGTTCTTATTGTAATTCTGCTGTAATTCTGAGTGATTATGAGTGTGTACTATGGTGTGGGAGTCAATTAATTAATTTCTACAATGTCATTTACGCGTTAAATATCAAGCATGGCTTAGAAGTGCACGGCTAGCTAGGCTCTGTAACAGGTCGTGAGAGAATAGATCTTTAGAGTATTAGACAGTTCAGGGAGACTTCTGTGCGTTGTATTGTAGTCCCATGGAGTTAGCTAGAAGACTAATCATGTGCATTGTACTGTAGCCCATGGAGTTAGCTAGAAGACTAATCATGTGCATTGTACTGTAGTCCCATGGAGTTAGCTAGAAGACTAATCATGTGCGTTGTACTGTAGTCCCATGGAGTTAGCTAGAAGACTAATCATGTGCGTTGTACTGTAGTCCCATGGAGTTAGCTAGAAGACTAATCATGTGCATTGTACTGTAGTCCCATGGAGTTAGCTAGAAGACTAATCATGTGCATTGTACTGTAGTCCCATGGAGTTAGCTAGAGGACTAATCATGTGCATTGTACTGTAGTCCCATGGAGTTAGCTAGAAGACTAATCATGTGCATTGTACTGTAGTCCCATGGAGTTAGCTAGAAGACTAATCATGTGCATTGTACTGTAGTCCCATGGAGTTAGCTAGAGGACTAATCATGTGCATTGATCTGTAGTCCCATGGAGTTAGCTAGAGGACTCATCATGTGCATTGTACTGTAGTCCCATAGAGTTATCTAGAGGACTCATCGTGTGCATTGACTGTAGTCCCATAGAGTTAGCTAGAGTACTAATCATGTGCAATGTACTGTAGAACCAAGAGTTAGCTAGTGGACCTGTTTTTGCATGTCACAATCACCATGATGGGACAGATACAACAATGAGTCCTATAACTCTATTTGTAGAGTGCTTATCTGTCCTCTTTCACACATGTACACGACCGTATTATACACCTTGTGAATTGGAAATGTGTTGTTTTGTGTATACCAACTCTCCCTGAGAGAAACCTTTTAGAGAGTGGAGTCACGGCTAAATGGACACTGTGTGTAGAGAACACTATATCATTTTCCCCACCATTGAGAGCAACAGCTGACACACTCAAAAGGGCCCAGACTCACAGAGAGAAACAAGTTAGGACTGCTCTTGGGCACAACAGTAGAAAAGCTCCTACGCACACTAGCATATTATACATACCTTAGAGAGAAAGGGAGAGAAGAGAAAGCGAGGAGCGAGGATACTCTGATTCATAGAGTTGCTATTGGGCTCATTATCACTCATGTGATGTTCAATTGAGAACAGCTGGTCACATCCACCGAACAATTAAATAACAACAGTACTACTTTCTGCAAACAATTAGAATGTTTAATGTGGTGTCAAGTACACACCAGGGTATGTGTGTATCAAGTGTCTCAGAGTAGGCGTGTCGATCTAGGATCAGGTCCCCGTCTGTCCATGCATTTGCATTTATTATGATCTGAAAGGCAAACTGATCCTAAATCAGCACTTTGAGAGGCTTAATAGGATACATACTGCCCCAGGACTATCAAACCATATCTGATAGCTCCTGCTAGAGTTTACTTCACTTGATATTGCATTACTTTAATGTACTTTATTTTACTGTCTATTCCCATTGACTGACCGGACCACAATCAGGAGGGAGGTTGGGGACGAAAGAGGACTGAAAACAAACTCACCAAATAGTCCTAATCCTGGGGTAGAGAAAGAGATGGAGAAGAGGCAGGGACAAACGTCCTTTATTTCATTTCTTCTAGTCTTGATGGTGTATATATTCTTCCTACTTTTCTCAGTACTCCTCTTTCTCTCCACGTGTTCTCTCCTCTCTATCCCTCTTCCTCTCTATCACTCTGTATTTTCACTGATCTGTCATGCTTGCAGTAGCGTGCTGTAGCAGAGTAAAGGGGGTGTGTCGTGTTCCCTCCTCATCTTTCAACATCTCCCTCCACACCTGATCATACATGAGGTAATGTATCTTGTAATGTAGTGTTAATGTGTAATGACACCTCCTGGCCATAGAGATAAGGGTGACACACACACACACACACACACACACACACAGTAAAAACAGGTGAATCAGACACTTTCCCCTCCCACATCTGACTGTTTCACAATCTATCATCACATCCTACTTTACAGAGAGAGAAAGAGAGAGAGAAAGAGAGAGAGAGAGAGAGAGAGAGAGAGAGAGAAAGAGAGAACTTCTTGATTAACTGACAAACATTCCAGGAGTAATTATATAATGCTAAAGCCAATCATAGTGAGTTGTATCTACAATTAAGAACAATTGATTACTATAACAATTGATTGAGAGTGTAAGAGAGAGAGAGAGAAACAACCAGAGATTTAAACCCTGTTATAACCTTTATTATTGACCCCTCAAACAGCATCATCAGTACCTTGATCTACTCTACGTAGTTGATTATAAACATCATACAACTGCAGATATTTGAAAGGAAATTGAAGAAAGTAGCTGAGTTAGTGGGTATTAAATCAATAGATTAGCGGTGTTGTTTATAGCTTGCCATCTCCATCTGTTGGACAGCCTTATGATGGTTGATCAAGCAGTAAGCTAACTTGCCCAATCAAATCTATCCAATGATCAGTCAGGGGCAAATCGTAACTTCCACCTAATTAGAATTTCCATTCCCATTGACGTCAATGCGTGACTAATTGAAAATTCAACCTAAATGGAGTTTAGGATTCTCCCGGAGGTATGTATTACCACATGTAACACACCAATAAGTTAACATTTAACATTATTACCAGACACCCATATTGATTCATCAACATACATAGATAATAATTACTAATGACTGTTGATTAATATTCATATTCACTATTTGACATGAAACTGAAAATATATTGTGATGAATCTGACTGTACACGATTAAAACAGTAAAGTAAATAAATATCTAAAGATCCAATCAGAAAAGAGCATTATAAAGCTTTACTCTGGTGTGGTGACCTCTACCACAGTTCACACAGCTCTGAGGTATCATTAGTGTGCTGATAACAAACCCCAGACTCCTTATAGAGGGGCTGACTGAATGTTGTCTGAACTCTATGGAGGAGGGTCATTGTGTCAGAAACTCTAGTTGAATGTGAACGTTAAATATGAAAACAATTAGTTTGATCAAAGTCATTTGCAGTACCAGTAGGGTAAAACCCAGGATAGAGGGGCTGAGGGAACATGGTCTGGACTGCGGAGGAGGGTCATTGTGTCAGAAGAGATGCTGTAGAAGGACAGAGTACCAGCCTTGTGATCCAGGTACACTCCTACTCTGGGGGAGGGGGGGGGAAGTTCTGGAGGAAGCTAGGCCACCAGTACAGAAGTTGGAGAATTTTGTATATTTCAAACACCTGAATCTGCTCTTTTCTGCAATCGACACAGATCCTACTCTCTCACATATACTATAGTAGCCCAAGGCTATGGAGAGAACATTTCGTTTTTGTCTGCCCTGAATGCTTATTCATTGACCTTTGCTTCCCGCCTTTGACAAAACATTAGGGGAAAATCCTGCTCATCCTCTAGTGACATGTTAGACCAGGGCAGGCTGAGTACAGACTTACCATCTAGTGAGATATTAGACCAGGGCAGACAGGGCACAGACTTACCCTCTAGTGACGTTAGACCAGGGCAGGCTGAGTACAGACTTACCATCTAGTGAGATATTAGACCAGGGCAGACAGGGCACAGACTTACCCTCTAGTGACGTTAGACCAGGGCAGGCTGAGTACAGACTTACCATCTAGTGAGATATTAGACCAGGGCAGACAGGGCACAGACTTACCCTCTAGTGACATGTTAGACCAGGGCAGGCTGAGTACAGACTTACCATCTAGTGAGATATTAGACCAGGGCAGACAGGGCACAGACTTACCCTCTAGTGACGTTAGACCAGGGCAGGCTGAGTACAGACTTACCATCTAGTGAGATATTAGACCAGGGCAGACAGGGCACAGACTTACCCTCTAGTGAGATATTAGACCAGGGCAGACAGAGCTGCTTCCGGTCACAACTTGCAGACTTGTTTACGCTGCTGTGCGTTTTTGTTGCCGTTTTTACTTTGCTACCTGACGGTTTTTACTTTTTCATTACCGTATATTTTTACTTTTTCCCTCACTCAACTTTTTTTTCATTCAACTTTCCTACCCCGGAGGTTTTATCTGGACATGGTTCGTCAGGACTTCAAACAGCCGAAGCTAAGTAACATTAACATGATGCCTTCTAATTGCAGTCGTTGTACTCATAATATACAGGAGAACGATCGCCTTACGGCAAGGATAGCTGTGCTGCAAGCCCAGCTTCAGACGCAATCGTTAGGCAAGGGTCATTTCAGTGTAGGAAAGGATGAAACAGCGTCTGTGCCACCAGCAAGTACAGATAGTAACGTTAGTATAAACCCCCTCGCACGGTCCCTGCAGCCGAACATCTTTCTCATGGCTTCTGGAGGGAAACGCTGTAGGAATGCTCAACCGGTGTCGCTTATTCAGCCGACAGAAACTTTCAACCGGTTCTCCCCATTAAGCGAGTCGGAGTCGGAGGCCGAGACTTCTCTGGTCTCTGCTCCTCCCGTTGTGGGGTCTGAGACGCCGACGGCTCCCACCATTAGCTCTGACAAATTGAAAACCCTAGTCATTGGCGACTCCATTACCCGCAGTATTAGACTTAAAACTAATCATCCAGCGATCATACACTGTTTACCAGGGGGCAGGGCTACCGACGTTAAGGCTAATCTAAAGACGGTGCTGGCTAAAGCTAAAACTGGCGAGTGTAGAGAGTATAGAGATATTGTTATCCACGTCGGCACCAACGATGTTAGGATGAAACAGTCAGAGGTCACCAAGTGCAACATAGCTTCAGCATGTAAATCAGCTAGAAAGATGTGTCGGCATCGATTAATTGTCTCTGGCCCCCTCCCAGTTAGGGGGAGTGATGAGCTCTACAGCAGAGTCTCACAACTCAATCGCTGGATGAAAACTGTTTTCTGCCCCTCCCAAAAGATAGAATTTGTAGATAACTGGCCCTCTTTCTGGGATTCACCCACAAACAGGACCAAGCCTGGCCTGCTGAGGAGTGACGGACTCCATCCTAGCTGGAGGGGTGCTCTCATCTTATCTACGAACATAGACAGGGCTCTAACTCCTCTAGCTCCACAATGAAATAGGGTGCAGGCCAGGCAACAGGCTGTTAGCCAGCCTGCCAGCTTAGTGGAGTCTGCCACTAGCACAGTTAGCGTAGTCAGCTCAGCCTCCCCATTGAGACCGTGTCTGTGCCTCGATCTTGGTTGGGCTAAATTAAAAATGGCGGTGTTCGCTTCAGTAATCTTACTAGTATAAAGACCTCCTCCATTCCTGCCATTATTGAAAGAGATTGTGATACTTCACATCTCAAAATTGGGTTACTTAATGTTAGATCCCTCACTTCCAAGGCAGTTATAGTCAATGAACTAATCACTGATCATAATCTTGATGTGATTGGCCTGACTGAAACATGGCTTAAGCCTGATGAATTTACTGTGTTAAATGAGGCCTCACCCCCTGGTTACACTAGTGACCAAACCCCCCGTGCATCCGGCAAAGGCGGAGGTGTTGCTAACATTTACGATAGCAAATTTCAATTTACAAAAAAAAAACAATGACGTTTTCGTCTTTTGAGCTTCTAGTCATGAAATCTATGCAGCCTACTCAATCACTTTTTATAGCTACTGTTTACAGGCCTCCTGGGCCATATGCAGTGTTCCTTACTGAGTTCCCTGAATTCCTATCGGATCTTGTAGTCATAGCAGATAATATTCTAATTTTTGGTGACTTTAACATTCACATGGAAAAGTCCACAGACCCACTCCAAAAGGCTTTCGGAGCCATCATCGACTCAGTGGGTTTTGTCCAACATGTCTCTGGACCTACTCACTGCCACAGTCATACTCTGGACCTAGTTTTGTCCCATGGAATAAATGTTGTGGATCTTAATGTTTTTCCTCATAATCCTGGATTATCGGACCACCATTTTATTGCGTTTACAATTGCAACAAATAATCTGCTCAGACCCCAACCAAGGAAGATTAAAAGTCGTGCTATAAATTCTCAGACAACCCAAAGATTCCTTGATGCCCTTCCAGACTCCCTCTGCCTACCCAAGGACGTCAGAGGACAAGAATCAGTTAACCACCTAACCGAGGAACTCAATTCAACCTTGCGCAATACCCTAGATGCAGTTGCACCCCTAAAAATTAAAAACATCTGTCATAAGAAACTAGCTCCCTGGTATACAGAAAATACACGAGCTCTGAAGCAAGCTTCCAGAAAATTGGAACGGAAAGGGCGCCACACTAAACTGGAAGTCTTCCGACTAGCTTGGAAAGACAGTACCGCGCAGTATCGAAGAGCCCTCACTGCTGCACGATCATCCTATTTTTCCAACTTAATTGAGGAAAATAAGAACAATCCAAAATTTCTTTTTGACACTGTCGCAAAGCTAACTAAAAAGCAGCATTCGCAAATGGAGGATGGCTTTCACTTCAGCAGTAATAAATTTATGAACTTCTTTGAGGAAAAGATCATGATCATTAGAAAGCAAATTACGGACTCCTCTTTAAATCTGGGTATTCCTCCAGGGCTTCATTGTCCAGAGTCTGCACAACTCTGCCAGGACCTAGGATCAAGGGAGATACTAAAGTGTTTTAGTACTATATCTCTTGACATAATGATGAAAATAATCATGGCCTCCAAACCCTCAAGCTGCATACTGGACCCTATTCCAACTAAACTACTGAAAGAGCTGCTTCCTGTGCTTGGCCCTCCTATGTTGAACATAATAAACGGCTCTCTATCCACCGGATGTGTACCAAGCTCACTAAAAGTGGCAGTAATAAAGCCTCTCTTGAAAAAGCCGAATCTTGACCCAGAAATTATAAAAAACTATCGGCCTATATCGAATCTTCCATTCCTCTCAAAAATTTTAGAAAAAGTTGTTGCGCAGCAACTCACTGCCTTCCTGAAGACAAACAATGTATACGAAACGCTTCAGTCTGGTTTTAGACCCCATCATAGCACTGAGACTGCACTTGTGAAGGTGGTAAATGACCTTTTAATGACGTCAGACCGAGGCTCTGCATCTGTCCTCATGCTCCTAGATCTTAGTGCCGCTTTTGATACCATCGATCACCACATTCTTTTGGAGAGATTGGAAACCCAAATTGGTCTACATGGACAAGTTCTGGCCTGGTTTAGATCTTATCTGTCGGAAAGATATCAGTTTGTCTCTGTGAATGGTTCGTCCTCTGACAAATCAATTGTAAATTTCGGTGTTCCTCAAGGTTCCGTTCTAGGACCACTATTGTTTTCACTATATATTTTACCTCTTGGGGATGTCATTCGAAAACATAATGTTAAATTTCACTGCTATGCGGACGACACACAGCTGTACATTTCAATGAAACATGGTGAAGCCCCAAAATTGCCCTCGCTAGAAGCCTGTGTTTCAGACATAAGGAAATGGATGGCTGCAAATTTTCTACTTTTAAACTCGGACAAAACAGAGATGCTTGTCCTAGGTCCCAAGAAACAAAGAGATCTTCTGTTGAATCTGACAATTAATCTGGATGGTTGTACAGTCGTCTCAAATAAAACTGTGAAGGACCTCGGCGTTACTCTGGACCCTGATCTCTCTTTTGAAGAACATATCAAGACTGCTTCAAGGACAGCTTTTTTCCATCTACGTAACATTGCAAAAATCAGAAACTTTCTGTCCAAAAATGACGCAGAAAAATTAATCCATGCTTTTGTTACTTCTAGGCTCGACTACTGCAATGCTCTACTTTCCGGCTACCCGGATAAAGCACTAAACAAACTTCAGTTAGTGCTAAATACGGCTGCTAGAATCCTGACTAGAACCAAAAAATTTGATCATATTACTCCAGTGCTAGCCTCCCTACACTGGCTTCCTGTTAAGGCAAGGGCTGATTTCAAGGTTTTACTGCTAACCTACAAAGCATTACATGGGCTTGCTCCTACCTATCTTTCCGATTTGGTCCTGCCGTACATACCTACACGTACGCTATGGTCACAAGACGCAGGCCTCCTAATTGTCCCTAGAATTTCTAAGCAAACGGCTGGAGGTAGGGCTTTCTCCTATAGAGCTCCATTTTTATGGAATGGTCTGCCTACTCATGTGAGAGACGCAGACTCAGTCTCAACCTTTAAGTCTTTACTGAAGACTTATCTCTTCAGTAGGTCCTATGATTAAGTATAGTCTGGCCCAGGAGTGTGAAGGTGAACGGAAAGGCTGGAGCAACGAACCGCCCTTGCTGTCTCTGCCTTGTCGGTTCCCCTCTTCCCACTGGGATTCTCTGCCTCTAACCCTTTTACAGGGGCTGAGTCACTGACTTACTGGTGTTCTTCCATGCCGTCCATGGGAGGGGTGCGTCACTTGAGTAGGTTGAGCCACTGACGTGGTCTTCCTGTCTGGGTTGGCGCCCCCCCCTTGGGTTGTGCCGTGGCGGACATCTTTGTGGGCTATACTCGGCCTTGTCTTCGGACGGTAAGTTGGTGGTTGTAGATATCCCTCTAGTGGTGTGGGGGCTGTGCTTTGGCAAAGTGGGTGGGGTTATATCCTGCCTGTTTGGCCCTGTCCGGGGGTATCATCGGATGGGGCCACAGTGTCTTCTGATCCCTCCTGTCTCAGCCTCCAGTATTTATGTTGCAGTAGTTTATGTGTCGGGGGGCTAGGGTCAGTCTGTTACATCTGGAGTATTTCTCTTGTCTTATCCGGTGTCCTGTGTGAATGTAAATATGCTCTCTCTAATTCTCTCTTTCTCTCTTTCTTTCTTTCTCTCGGAGGACCTGAGCCCTAGGACCATGCCTCAGGACTACCTGGCATGATGACTCCTTGCTGTCCCCAGTCCACCTGGCCATGCTGCTGCTCCAGTTTCAACTGTTCTGCCTGCGGCTACGGAACCCTGACCTGTTCACCGGACGTGCTTGTTGCACCCTCGACAATTACTATGATTATTATTATTTGACCATGCTGGTCATTTACGAACATTTTAACATCTTGACCATGTTCTGTTATAATATCCACCCGGCACAGCCAGAAGAGGACTGGCCACCCCTCATAGCCTGGTTCCTCTCTAGGTTTCTTCCTAGGTTTTTGGCCTTTCTCAGGAGTTTTTCCTAGGGAGTTTTTCACAGCCACCGTGCTTCTTTCACATGCATTGCTTGCTGTTTGGGGTTTTAGGCTGGGTTTCTGTACAGCACTTTGAGATTTCAGCTGATGTACGAAGGGCTATATAAATAAATTTGATTTGATTTTTGATTTGATTTGACTTACCCTCTAGTGACGTTAGACCAGGGCAGGCTGAGTACAGACTTACCATCTAGTGAGATATTCGACCAGGGCAGACAGGGCACAGACTTACCCTCTAGTGAGATATTAGACCAGGGCAGGCAGGGTACACACTTACCCTCTAGTGAGATATTAGACCAGAGCAGGCTGAGTACAGACTTACCCTCTAGTGAGATATTAGACCAGGGCAGGCTGAGAACAGACTTACCCTCTAGTGAGATGTTAGACCAGGGCAGGCTGAGAACAGACTTAGCCTCTAGTGAGATGTTAGACCAGGGCAGACTTACCCTCTAGTGAGATGTTAGACCAGAGCAGACGGGGGTACAGACTTACCCTCTAGTGAGATATTAGACCAGAGCAGATTTACCATCTAGTGAGATGTTAGACCAGAGCAGACGGAGTACAGACTTACCCTCTAGTGAGATGTTAGACCAGAGCAGACTTACCCTCTAGTGAGATGTTAGACCAGAGCAGACGGGGGTACAGACTTACCCTCTAGTGAGATATTAGACCAGAGCAGATTTACCCTCTAGTGAGATGTTAGACCAGAGCAGACGGGGTACAGACTTACCCTCTAGTGAGATATTAGACCAGAGCAGATTTACCCTCTAGTGAGATGTTAGACCAGGGCAGGCAGGGAACAGACTTACCCTCTAGTGAGATGTTAGACCAGAGCAGACTTACCCTCTAGTGAGATGTTAGACCAGAGCAGACTTACCCTCTAGTGAGATGTTAGACCAGAGCAGACTTACCCTCTAGACAGATGTTAGACCAGAGCAGACGGGGGAACATGAAGGCAGCGTTGGTGATCTGCTGACTGATGTCCTCATCCTCGTTGAAGGGGAACGTTCTGCTCAGGCTGACGTACAGGACCACGCCCACAGCCCACATGTCCAGCGAGTTGTTGTAACCATGGCTTCTGATGACCTCGGGCGCCAGGTAGGCCGGCGTGCCCACCACTGAATGGCGGAAAGACTTCTCGCCGATTATGTGGGCGAAGCCAAAGTCACACAGCTTAACCTGAGACGAACTAACATCCTGAAACACACACAACAACAACAACAGCCGCAACTATGGTGAAGAATACTCATGAATGAATCATGAATAATGATGAGTGTAAGGTCTGATGTTGGAAGGATTATTAATCAAGTAGAGAGTCTCACAGACAAACTAAGGGAGATTGGCAAGTCTACACACACATGCACACCCGCACACACAAACACAAATATGAAAACGAGATGGGACGTTTATTTCAAATACTGTAACTCCCTGTAACACAAACACACAGATCTGGAACCTTCACCTGTAGAATTGCCTGCTCGTTCCTCAACTGTCTTTCCTGTTTGGTAGGGAAACGGGTTTTGTCGATGACCTTGATGGCCACAGGGTGACCAGACTGTCTGTGGGTGCCTGGGGACGAGAGTAGACTCTCAGCTAGCCATCTAATACAATGATAATACACTATATAATCTGAATAGAAGGAACTAAATGTTCCTAACAGGTAACGGTATAGAAAGTATATCTTCTAGTGTATCGTATCTATAGTGATGTCAAACCCACCTCTATAAACCACTCCAAACTGTCCTGAACCAAGCACCTCATCAGTGAAGATCTGATACACTGAACTGACGTCCTGAAAGGCACACACACACACGACCACATCAGCCGCAACTATGGTGAAGAATACTCATGAATGAATCATGAATAACGATGACTGAGAAAGTTGCAGAGGCTCTAAGATCCAAAATTCAAATGCTTGAACATTTCTTTATTCCTGGGGGTATGATCATCATTATTCTAAATTCATTCATTCTCTTTCCAAGATGGCATAGCAGTCAGACGTCCGTTGTCCTCCTCTTGTCGTGTCCCGTGTATATATATATTTACATCTTTTCTACGCATATCTTTTTATATATTTCTTTCTAAAAACTCAACCTCAAAACACTCTCCTGCAACCCGCCTCACCAATTAAAAAAAAAAATATTATTTACCTCAAATCTGAAATCCACAACAGAAGCTAGCCAGAGGTTAGCCAGAGGCTTGCCAGTTCACTGGCTAACGTTGGAATTCAGCTAGCCCGTTTGGCGGTCATCAGCTATCCCTTAGCTCGAAAAGCTATCACCAGTTTTGTACAGCGCGACTCAGACCAAAGCATACAGGACCTATTTTTCTCTCCATATCCCTGGATTTCTACCACAGGCTCTGGACATTTACACCTGGATCTTGCAGCTAGCTAGCTGCTACCCGAGTGACTATTGGCTAACGTCGGTCCCGGAGCTAACATCAATTATTCCGGAGCTAGCCAGCTGAAGAGTTCCATCAGCCACTCCTGGGCTACAATCACCTATCCGGACCCGTTTTACTGCCGATGTGGAGCCCCATCGGGCCTTCACGACTGGACTACCAACGTTATCTGCCCGAGGGAGTTATCCAACTGGCCCCTCCGTCGCGACGTAACCTGAACGCCCATCTGCGGCCCGCTAATCGTTAGCTGTCTTATTGGCTGCTATCTTAATAGGTCTATCGGTCAATTTTCTTGGGCCACTATAACTATAACTATTTTGCCAATTGGACTGGTCCCCCCTACCACACAGAACCCCACTAATCTACAGACGGAAACACACGAGGTGGCTAAAAACAGACCTCCCTCCATCTTCTGATAGCTTGCTACCTATGGCCCGGCTAGCTGTCTGAATCTCACTTGGACATTTATGACCACTCGGCTAAGCATGCCTCTCCTTACTGTCAATATGCCTTGTCCGTTGCTCTTCTGGTTAGTGTTTATTGGCTTATTTCACTGTAGAGCCTCTAGCCCTGCTCATTATACCTTATCCAATCTTTCAGTTCCACCAGCAACACATGCTATGACATCTTCTGGTTTCAATGATGTTTCTAGAGACAATATCTCTCTCATCATCACTCAATGCCTAGGTTAACCTCCAATGTATTCACATCCTACCATACCTTTGTCTGTACATTATACCTTGAAGCTATTTTATCGCCCCCAGAAACCTGCTCCTTTTACTCTTTATTCCGGACGTCATAAACGACCAATTCTCATAGCTTTTAGCCGTACCCTTACCCTACTCCTCCTCTGTTCCTCAGGTGATGTAGAGGTGAATCCAGGCCCTGCAGTGCCTAGCTCCACTCCTATTCCCCAGGCGCTCTCTTTTGATGACTTCTGTAACCGTAATAGCCTTGGTTTCATGTATGTTAACATTAGAAGCCTCCTCCCTAAGTTTGTTTTATTCACTGCTTTAGCACACTCTGCCAACCCGGATGTCCTAGCCGTGTCTGAATCCTGGCTTAGGAAGTCCACCAAAAACTCTGAAATCTTCATCATTAACTACAACATTTTCAGACAAGATAGAACGGCCAAAGGGGGCGGTGTTGCAATCTACTGCAGAGATAGCCTGCAGAGTTCTGTCCTACTATCCAGGTCTGTACCCAAACAATTTGAACTTCTACTTTTAAAAATCCATCTCTCTAAAAACAAGTCTCTCACCGTTGCCGCCTGCTATAGACCCCCCTCGGCCCCTAGCTGTGCTCTGGACACCATATGTGAACTGATTGCCCCCCATCTATCTTCAGAGCTCGTGCTGCTAGCTGACCTAAACTGGGACATGTTTAACACCCCAGCCATCCTACAATCTAAGCTTGATGCCCTTAATCTCACACAAATTATCAATGAACCTACCAGGTACCACCCCAAAGCCGTAAACACGGGCACCCTCATAGATATTATCCTAACCAACTTGCCCTCTAAATACACCTCTGCTGTTTTCAACCAAGATCTCAGCGATCACTGCCTCATTGCCTGCATCCGTAATGGGTCAGCAGTCAAACAAACTCCACTCATCACTGTCAAACGCTCCCTGAAACATTTCAGCGAGCAAGCCTTTCTAATCGACCTGGCCCGGGTATCCTGGAAGGATATTGACCTCATCCCGTCAGTAGAGGATGCCTGGTTATTTAAAAAAAATGCCTCACCATCTTAACTAAGCATGCCCCATTCAAGAAATTTACAACCAGGAACAGATATAGCCCTTGGTTCTCTCCAGACCTGACTGCCCTTAACCAACACAAAAACATCCTGTGGCGTTCTGCATTAGCATCGAACAGCCCCCGTGATATGCAACTTTTCAGGTAAGTTAGAAACCAATATACACAGGCAGTTAGAAAAGCCAAGGCTAGCTTTTTCAAGCAGAAATTTGCTTCCTGCAACACAAAACCCAAAAAGTTCTGGGACACTAAAGTCCATGGAGAATAAGAACACCTCCTCCCAGCTGCCCACTGCACTGAGGATAGGAAACTCTGTCACCTCTGATAAATCCACTATAATTGAGAATTTCAATAAGCATTTTTCTACGGCTGGCCATGCTTTCCACCTGGCTACCCCTACCGCGGTCAACAGAACTGCACCCCCACAGCTACTCGCCCAAGCCTTCCCCATTTCTCCTTCTCCCAAATCCAGTCAGCTGATGTTCTGAAAGAGCTGCAAAATCTGGATCCCAACAAATCAGCCAGGCTAAACAATCTGGACCCTTTCTTTCTAAAATTATCTGCCGAAATTGTTGCAACTCTTATTACTAGCCTGTTCAACCTCTCTTTCGTGTCGTTTGAGATTCCAAAAGATTGGAAAGCAGCTGCTGTCATCCCCCTCTTCAAAGGAGGGGACACTCTTGACCCAAACTGCTACAGACCTATATCTATCCTACCCTGCCTTTCTAAGGTCTTCGAAAGCCAAGTCAACAAACAGATTACTGACCATTTCGAATCCCACCGCACCTTCTCCACTATGCAATCTGGTTTCAGATCTGGTCATGGGTGCACCTCAGCCATGCTCAAGGTCCTAAACGATATCGTAACCGTCATCGATAAGAAACAATACTGTGCTGCCGTATTCATTGAACTGGCCAAGGCTTTCGACTCTGTCAATCACCACATCCTCATCGGCAGACTAAATTGCCTTGGTTTCTCAAATGATTGCCTCGCCTGGTTCACCAACTACTTCTCTGATAGAGTTCAATGTGTCAAATCGGATGGCCTGTTGTCCGCGCCTCTGGTAGTTTCTATGGGGGTGCCACAGGGTTCAATTCTTGGGCCAACTCTTTTCTCTGTATACATCAATGATGTCGCTCTTGCTGCTGGTGAGTCTCTGATCCACCTCTACGCAGACGACACTATTCTGTATACTTCTGGCTGTCACGGCTGTCCCACACTATGGCGCGTGTTACCCAAAATGGGGATTTAAAAGAGAGTGAAAAAGAGAAAGTACACGAGAAATATGCATTTGGGAGCATTCGTCAGCTATGCTTATTTTAACCCTAGCCTTGCCCCGAACTGCCGCTCTTATGGGTCAGAATATAACAATGTAATTACGTGTTGGAGGTCTCAGATGGGAAGCTCCGCGTGGGTCGTTTAGGCTCCTCAATGACGCACTTCTCCGGCGCAACTCTCTGGTTGTCCTCACGATGTCAGTGTCCTTTTTGGCTTAGTGGTCCGATTCCTAGCCCTTGCTCTGATAGGGTCGTCTGAGGACAGACAGCTCTGTAGCTCAGAGCTCACAGCGTAGGAATGAATCAGTGTAGATACCACGATTCGATGGGGACTGTAGGCTAGGTGGTTCGGCTTGAATTCACCCACTTAGACGCAGCAACTCATCCATAGCTTGGGTAGAAAAAGATTTCTTTGTCTTCAACCTTGTGTGACGTTTTGGATTTCGTTGACCTTCTAGACCCTGGCTGCAGCTTGGGTCACTTAGTCTCCTTTGTTCATTCTTCACTCCCCTGTCTTATACCTTCGGGTCAGAAGTGGGTGTAACCGCCTTTAGGGCAATCCACCGGGCCTACCAAGTTAAGAGGCAATGCCTATATTTTACTCAAATCCAATTTTAGACAACTAACTTCACATTTCATCTTTACCAAACACTCTTTGATTTGGATATTTTCCACACAACGTACACTGTATAAACATCAGGCATATACTGAGAAAATTCTTAAAGGTACCATGTTTTCGTAATAACGTCATCTTTAACCTTTAAAAACAAGACAAAAATTACATACATTTTCATATTCCATCTATCGTCATGACCACCATTGTGGCTGACGGAAACCATTGTTCCAAAGTCCCTTTATTGCATGTTTAATGTTCTGAGGCCAGTTCTCCATAGTAAGAATTTGTCTGTGGCCTAAGATTTATCATGGACGTGAGGGGTCATAAAACCCCCACATCTTCAGAACGCTAGATCTCTCCTCCTCTGTTGGGGGTGAGAGATAATCTGTTGGGTTGTGGTCTCCTGTAACCTGACCTGATCAGGACAGTCATGACACTACCAATCCTCGACTTCGGCGATGGCATTTACAAAATAGCCTCCAATACCCTACTCAATAAACTGGATGCAGTCTATCACAGTGCCATCCATTTTGTCACCAAAGCCCCATATACTACCCACCACTGCGACCTGTACGCTCTCGTTGGCTGGCCCTCGCTTCATACTCGTCGCCAAACCCACTGGCTCCAGGTCATCTACAAGACCCTGCTAGGTAAAGTCCCCCCTTATCTCCGCTCACTGGTCACCATAGCAGCACCCACCTGTAGCACGCGCTCCAGCAGGTATATCTCTCTGGTCACCCCCAAAGCCAATTCCTCCTTTGGCCGTCTTTCCTTCCAGTTCTCTGCTGCCAATGACTGGAACGAACTACAAAAATCTCTGAAACTGGAAACACTTATCTCCCTCACTAGCTTTAAGCACCAGCTGTCAGAGCAGCTCACAGATCACTGCACCTTTACATAGCCCATCTATAGTCTAGCCCATACAACCTCTTCCCAACTGTATTTATTTATTTTGCTCCTTTTCACCCCATTATTTCTATTTCTACTTTGCACTTTCTTCCACTGCAAATCTACCACTCCAGTATTTTACTTGCTATATTGTATTTACTTTGCCACCATGGCCGTTTTTGCCTTTACCTCCCTTATCTCACCTCATTTGCTCACATTGTATATAGACTTATTTTTCTACTGTATTATTGACTGTATGTTTGTTTTACTCCATGTGTAACTGTGTTGTTGTATGTGTCAAACTGCTTTGCTTTATCTTGGCCAGGTCGCAATTGTAAATGAGAACTTGTTCTCAACTTGCCTATCTGGTTAAATAAAGGTGAAATTAAATTAAATAAAATTAAATAAATAAATAAATTCAGGATTATTATAATCATGGTAGCATCCACATTAATGTGTTCCCTCCTCACTCAGCCTTCCTCTGTCTATCATTCTACACGTTACCTGAGATAATGTAGCTTTGTAATATAGTGTTAATGTGGAATGACCCCTCCTGGTCATAGAGATAAGGGTGACACACACACACACACAGACACACAAGAAAAACAGGTGAATCAGACCATTGCCTCGCCCACGTCTGGCTGTTTCACAATCTATCATCACATCCTGTTTCATAGAGAGAGAAATATAGAGAAAGAGAGAGAGAAAGAGAGAGAGAGACAGAGACAGACATAAACAGAACTTACTATGAGTAATTCAATGATGTTCTAACTAATCATAGTGAGTTCTGCATATAATAATCCATTGTTATTAATTATAACAATCGCTTCAGAGAGTAAGAGAGAGAGAGAGAGAAAGAGACACAACAAAAGATTTAAACCCTGTTATAACCTTTATTATTGACCCCTCAAACAGCATCATCAGTACCTTGATCCACTCTACATAGTTGATTATAAACGCCATACCTCTCCAAATAATTATTTTTATTTGTTTTCCTATTTTCTTTTCTCAAACAATAACAACCATAAATAAACAAAAGACACATTTCAACAAACGTCAATGACATTACACCTGCTCAGACACACATGCTGCTAACACAACCATACACAACCCTTCTCACAACAACACTCCCCCACATCCTTCATCCTCTGGAACTTTCCAGTGCGCGTAGCACTCTGTATGGCCTCAAATCGCACTATTCTATTTTTCTCCGTAGCCGACACCTTTTCAATATTTAAATAATAATACATTGGATTTATCCACTGTGGTAATGATGGAGGATCATTTGATTTCAAGTTTTTAGGCAGACCTTTTTTCAAAATCATTGACAAGAAAAGTATGGTCCACCCTGTCGGGTATCTCATCACACCCTCATATGTTGTCTTGAAATCTGCAGATAGACGGATTAAAAGTAAATGTACATTGTAAAACTTCTGACAGCCAAATTCTATCTCCGCACATAACTTTTGGACTTTGAAGCACTCCCAGAAGACATGAATTATGGAATCCTTTTTAGTTTTACCTTAAGACATGATTATGCCATCGTGCTGTAGAATTAGTGACTGTTGTGTCTTTTCTTATAAATTCTTTACATTTCTTTATTCTGTGTACATTTTCGTTAACTGTAATTTCATTAGTTATGTTCCAACTTTCCCTTCATCTAGTGCCAATATCAGTTCTTTCTAAGTCTTGGTTCCAATAGTTGATATTTTTTTTCTTAGAGATTGTCAGTTGGATAGGCTCTCTGCAAGGTTTTATATCTCACCTATCATATGAACATCCTGACTCAAAACGGATTCCCCGAAGATTGCTTTGATATCGACATTTCGTGATATTACATTTTTAAGTTGCATGTATTAGAAATGATCTACATTGGTCAGTCCATAATTGCTTTTAATTCTGTCATGGAAATACGTGTATTTCCTATTACCAAGTCATTTACAAGTCATACCATGTGGATCAATGTGTCGGTGAATTCTGAAAAGCTTCCAACAATTGATCCATAGGTTTGTGTTTTAGGGAGTGATATTCATTCTTGTAGAATACGTTTCATTATATTCCATGTTGTTATAGTGTTCTTAACTATGAAGGGAAAAGGAAACCGCACGCTGCTCTTGATAGTATCACTGATATTTAATAAGCTTACGTATCGGCCTCACGGCCTTCGTCAGAGCTTTTGTGAAAAAAAAGCTCTGACGAAGGCCATGAGGCCGATACGTAAGCTTATTAAAGACCAGTGATACTATCGAGAGCAGGGTGCCGTTTCCTTTTCCCTTCATCCTGTTCAACTGTTGCCATGCACCTGCAACATAGATTGCTCAGATGTGCGATTGCCTTTTGAATTTTGAATTAGTGTTCTTAACTATGAAATGATGCATGTTCTCAGCATTACTTTTTGAAAATAGGCACGTGAAAAAATTCTGGGGATGAGCATGCACATCTTCAATATGTAGCCATTGTTCCTCTTCAGTGCATTTAACTATGACTATATCGAGAATAATAAGCTAAACTTTGGGAGCCATGCCATTCTGAAGAGGTTTTTTTCTACCTGTAAGATTTGTGGGAAGATTGTTCAATTTAATTAGATCTTTTGTCATACTGTTGAGTAATGGGATAAATATATTTGTTGTTTGTGGCCACTTATTACGTGACTTGTATTGGATATTTGTTGTTGTCCACTTAAAGGATCGCTGTAGATTATAAGTTATTCAATCACATTTTCTTATTGCCATTATTATTTTATTTCATTTTATATCTTGAGATTTTAGATTATTCTAAAAAATGTATGTAGCAAAGGGGGTTTTGAGTTTTAATCGGCAACTGATTTTCTAGGTATGACATCAATAGATTAGCAATGGTGTCTATTGTTTGGTGAACATCGCCATCGGCTGGACAGGCTGGTTGATCAGGCAATATGTGCGAAGTGTCCCAATCAAATATTCATTTGAATTTTCACATAACAAAGTGAAGTTCAACCTAAGTAGAAGTAGGGATTCTCTCCTAAGTACCTACAAGTTACATGTCAGTAAGAACACAACAGATTAATATCAGAGATCGCATATTGATTCATAAACATAAATAGATAATACTGAGTGATGACTAACAATATTCAGTCTTTGATATGAAAGTAAAAATATTTTGTGATGAACCTGAATGTACAAGATTACAACAGTAAAGTCAATAAATATCTAAAGATCCAATCAGAAAAGAGCATTATAAAGCTTTACTCTAGTATGGTGGCCTATGGCCCCAATAGATCCACATATGATGCAATTGCCATCGCACTGCACACTGCCCTATCCCATCTGGACAAGAGCAATACCGATGTAAGAATGTTGTTCATTGACAATAGATCAGCCTCCAACACTATAGTACCCTCCAAGCTCATCATTAAGCTTGCGGCCCTGGGTCTGAACCGCGCCCTGTGCAACTGGGACCTGGACTTCCTGACGGGCCTCCCCCAGGTGGTGAAGGTAAGAAACAACATCTCCACTACGCTGATCCTCAACACAGGGGCACCACAAGGGTGCGTGTTCAGCCCCCTCCTGTATTCCCTGTTCACCCATGACTGCGTGGCCACGCACGCCTCCAACTCAATCATCGTTTTCAGACAACACAACAGTAGTAGGCCTGATTACCAACAATGATGAGACAGCCTACAGGGAGGAGGTGAGGGCCCTGGCGGAGTGGTGCCAGGAAAATAACCTTTCCCTCAACGTCAACAAAACGAAGGAGCTGATCATGGACTTCAGAAGACATCAGCGTGAGCACGGTCCCATCCACATTGACGGGACTCAGTGGAGAAGGTGAAAAGCTTCAAGTTCCTCAGCATACACATTACTGACAATCTGAAAGGGTCCATACACACAGACAGTGTGGGGAAGAATCGTCAACAGTGTGTCTTCGACCTCATTAGGCTGAAGAAACTTGATGTACCATTGAGAGCATCCTGTCAGGCTGTATCAACGCCTGGTACGGCAACTGCACCGTCTGCAACTGCAGGGCTTTCCAGAGGGCGGTGCGGTCTGGCCAAAGCATCACCGGGGGCACATTGTCTGACCTCCAGGACACCTACAGCACCTGGTGTCACAGGAAGGCCAAGAAGATCATTGAGGACCTCAGCCACCAGAACCACGGCCTAGTCACCCCACTATCACCCAGAAGGCGAGGTCAGTACAGGTGCATCAATGCTTGGACCGAGAGACTGAAAAACAGCTTCTATCTCAAGTCCATCAGACTGTTAAATAGTCACCACTAGCCGGCCTCCGCCCAGTACCTTGCCCTGGCTAAGGTCCTTGATGATCTTCTTGGCCTTCCTGTGACACCGGCTTTCCTGTCACTTACCAGCAACCACCCAGTTACTCAACCCTGCACCTTAGAGACCGCTGCCCTAGGTACATAGTCATGGAACACTGGTCACTTTAGTAATGTTGACATACTGTTTTACACCCTTCATATGTATATACTGTACTCTAGTCAAGACCTATCCTATATAACTATTGCTGTACAAATACTATTCTATCCTACATATTCTACAAATAAACTACATATTCTATCCATATATTTATGTCCGTAATGTTTATATGTCCCATCATAAACATATATATTTATTTATTTATTTTGCGGACTCTGACATTCCTCGTCCTAATATTTATATATTTCTTATTACATTATTACATTCTTTTTTTGGTTTTGTGTTGTTAGATATCCCTGAACTATTGGAGCTTGGAACATAAGCATTCCTCTACACCTGCAATAAAATCTGTTTAATATGTTTCTGTGAACAATAAAATGTTATTTTATTTGCAGGGAAGTGAAAGGGTGTGTCTATTCAGGTAAAAATAGAATACTCACATTGAGAATCTCCTCAGCCTGTTGGAGTTCTTTCAGAACCTTCTCTCTGTCCTGGGCTCTCTGCTGGAACTGCTGACTCATCCTCAGCTGGCTCTGTGGAGAAAAACTCTTCATTGAGCAATCAAGCTTTATTGGTCCAAACTCTTCTAATGTCAATGTTTTATGTCAAAATAAAGTGATACCATATTGCACAGCCAATAGTCCAACAGTATGGTAATATCCTTACACACATACAGATACTGGTATAGGGCTCAAATCTTGAGGAAGTCTCTTTGCAAAGTCATATTATCTGTGTTGTGAGGTCAATGATTATTGCTTTACAGTACATGTATCAGAGAGCTTAGACTGAACTTTGGACTCATAAAATAAGATGATGGGCTGTGCCACTACAGATCCTGGTTCGAGTCCAGGCTCTGCTGCAGCCGGCCGCACAATTGGCTCAGCGTCGTCTGGGTTAGCGGAGGGTTTGACGGCAAGGATGTTCTTGTCCCATCGGGCACTAGCGACACCTGTGGCGGGCTGGGCGCAGTGCATGCTAACACAGTCCCAAGGTGTACGGTGTTTCCTCCGACACATTGGTGTGGCTGGCTTCCGGGTTAAGCGGGCATTGTGTCAAGAAGCACGGCTCTCAACCTTCGCCCCTCCGCCCCTTCGCCCCTTGCAGCGATGGGACAAGACTGTAGATTCCAATTGGATACCACGAAATTGGGGTGAAAAAATATATAAATTATAAATAAAATAAGATGGGGTTTGACAACAGCAAATGGTAATACATTTGGAGAATATATTTCATGTGAATAACTAATGCTTTTTGTTTCTTTCATATTCAGACAGCCTTCCCTTTGTATCTTAAATTATTTGTTAATCTCCAACAAGTTGTTCTGGTCTTACCTGTTTCTCAGTTCTCTCTGCTGCAGCTGACACTGTATCATGACTTTTATGTTCATCCATTGTACACAGATGACAGATACACTGTTGATCAGTATGACAGTAAACCTCCAGCAGTTTGTCATGATGAGAGCAGATCTGCTCCTGTAGTTGTGCAGTGGCTTTGACCAGCTTGTGCTTCTTAAGTCCAGGAATTTCATAGTGAGGTTGAGGGTGAGTCTCACAGTAAGACACCAGACACATCAGACAGGACATGAGGGCTTTCTGGTCCCAGTGCAGAAATCACAGGCCACATCTCCAGGTCCAGCATAGCACAGAGTAGGAGGGGAAGCATCCTGGAGTCATGTCTTCTTCAGTTTCTCCACCAACTCAGCCAACATCTTATTTTTCCTCAGAGTAGGCCAAGGAGTGAAGGTCTGTCTGCAGTGAGCACAACTGTAGACCCCTATCAGAACATCTTGATCCCAGCGTCCCTCAATACATCTTCTACAGCAGTGTTACTCACAATTATTTTGTAAGGGGGCCACTTTGGGTTGAGACAATCATTCAGAGGGCAACACAGATCTTTAATTTGTTGTACTTTTTCTTCCAATATTGTCAATTACCAATTGAGAGCAAATTCAGAGCAATAGAACACATGCAATTGATTTGATGTACAGCACATCACAAATATATACATACACCCATCAAAAAAGCTTCAGTAGTTGGATGAGTGAAAATACCCCTTTCTGCTCCTTGACTGAATTCATTCTAAATGTATAGTCTGTTGTTGCTATCCTTGTGAGGCTATCCAGGTGTGCATTGGTCAGTCTCTTTGTCTGTTTTTGTTTCACAATGTTGATTGTGGAAAATGTGCTGACAAAAAAAATGATGTCACCTTTTGCACACACTGCTTCAGAAGTGGATATTCTGTGTCTGACACAAGGCTCCAGAAATGGGTAACACCTGATCTTAGTTCACCTTGCAGTGTGTCATTTGCCTGCAGCTCCAAATCAAATCAAATTTATTTATATAGCCCTTCGTACATCAGCTGATATCTCAAAGTGCTGTACAGAAACCCAGCCTAAAACCCCAAACAGCAAGCAATGCATGTGAAAGAAGCACGGTGTCTAGGAAAAACTCCCTAGGAAAAACTCCCTAGAAAGGCCAAAAACCTAGGAAGAAACCTGGAGAGGAACCAGGCTATGAGTGGTGGCCAGTCCTCTTCTGGCTGTGCCGGGTGGATATTATAACAGAACATGGTCAAGATGTTAAAATGTTCATAAATGACCAGCATGGTCAAATAATAATAATCATAGTAGTTGTCGAGGGTGCAACAAGCACGTCCGGTGAACAGGTCAGGGTTCCGTAGCCGCAGGCAGAACAGTTGAAACTGGAGCAGCAGCACGGCCAGGTGGACTGCGAACAGCAAGGAGTAATCATGCCAGGTAGTCCTGAGGCATGGTCCTAGGGCTCAGGTCCGCCGAGAAAAAGAAAGAAAGAGAGAAAGAGAGAATTAGAGAGAGCATATTTAAATTCACACAGGACACCGGATAAGACAAGAGAAATACTCCAGATGTAACAGACTGACCCTAGCCCCCCGACACATAAACTACTGCAGCATAAATACTGGAGGCTGAGACAGAAGGGATCAGAAGACACTGTGGCCCCATCCGATGATACCTCCGGACAGGGCCAAACAGGCAGGATATAACCCCACCCACTTTGCCAAAGCACAGCCCCCACACCACTGGAGGGATGTCTCCAACCACCAACTTACCGTCCTAAGACAAGGCCGAGTATAGCCCACAAAGATCTCCGCCACGGCACAACCCAAGGGGGGGGGGGCGCCAACCCAGACAGGAAGACCACGTCAGTGACTCAACCCACTCAAGTGACGCACCCCTCCCATGGACGGCATGGAAGAACACCAGTAAGCCAGTGACTCAGCCCCACCCACTTTGCCAAAGCACAGCCCCCACACCACTAGAGGGATATCTTCAACCACCAAGTTACCATCCTGAGACAATGCCGAGTATAGCCCACAAAGATCTCCGCCACGGCACAACCCAAGGGGGGGCGCCAACCCAGACAGGAAGACCACATCAGTGACTCAACCCACTCAAGTGACGCACCCCTCCTAGGGACGACAATGAGGAACACCAATAAGCCAGTGACTCAGCCCCTGTAATAGGGTTAGAGGCAGAGAATCCCAGTGGAGAGAGGGGAACCGGCCAGGCAGAGACAGCAAGGGTGGTTCGTTGCTCCAGAGCCTTTCCGTTCACCTTCACACTCCTGGGCCAGACTACACTCAATCATAGGACCGACTGAAGAGATGAGTCTTCAGTAAAGACTTAAAAGGTTGAGACCGAGTCTGCATCTCTCACATGGGTAGGCAGACCATTCCATAAAAATGGAGCTCTATAGGAGAAAGCCCTGCCTCCAGCTGTTTGCTTAGAAATTCTAGGGACAATTAGGAGGCCTGCGTCTTGTGACCATAGCGTGTGTGTAGGTATGTACGGCAGGACCAAATCGGAAAGATAGGTAGGAGCAAGCCCATGTAATGTTTTGTAGGTTAGCAGTAAAACCTTGAAATCAGCCCTTGTCTTAACAGGAAGCCAGTGTAGGGAGGCTAGCACTGGAGTAATATGATCACATGTTTTGGTTCTAGTCAGGATTCTAGCAGCTGTATTTAGCACTAACTGAAATGTATTTAGTGCTTTATCCGGGTAGCCGGAAAGTAGAGCATTGCAGTAGTCCAACCTAGAAGTAACAAAAGCATGGATACATCTTTCTGCATCATTTGTGGACAGAAAGTTTCAGATTTTTGCAATGTTACGTAGATGGAAAAAAGCTGCCCTTGAAACAGTCTTGATATGTTCTTCAAAAGAGAGATCAGGGTCCAGAGTAACGCTGAGGTTTTTCACAGTTTTATTTGAGACAACTGTACAACCATCAAGATTAATTGTCATGTTTAACAGAAGATATCTTTGTTTCTTGGGACCTACAACAAGCATCTCTGTTTTGTCCGAGTTTAAAAGTAGAAAGTTTGCAGCCATCCACTTCCTTATGTCTGAAACACAGGCTTCTAGCGAGGGAAATTTTGGGGCTTCACCATGTTTCATTGAAATGTACAGCTGTGTGTCATCCGCATAGCAGTGAAATTTAACATTATGTTTTCAAATGACATCCCCAAGAGGTAAAATATATAGTGAAAACAATAGTGGTCCTAAAACGGAACCTTGAGGAACACCGAAATGTACAGTTGATTTGTCAGAGGACAAACCATTCACAGAGACAAACAGATATCTTTCCGACAGATAAGATCAAGACCAGGCCAGAACTTGTCCGTGTAGACCAATTTAGGTTTCCAATCTCTCCAAAAGAATGTGGTGATCGATGGTATCAAAAGCAGCACTAAGATCTAGGAGCACGAGGACAGATGCAGAGCCTCGGTCTGACATCATTAAAAGGTCATTTACCACCTTCACAAGTGCTATGATGGGGTCTAAAACCAGACTGAAGCGTTTCGTATACATTGTTTGTCTTCAGGAAGGCAGTGAGTTGCTGTGCAACAGCTTTTTATAAAATTTTTGAGAGGAATGGAAGATTCTATATAGGCCGATAGTTTTTTATATTTTCTGGGTCAAGGTTTAGCTTTTTCAAGAGAAGCTTTATTACTGCCACTTTTAGTGAGTTTGGTACACATCCGGTGGATAGAGAGCCATTTATTATGTTCAACATAGGAGGGCCAAGCACAGGAAGCAGCTCTTTCAGTAGTTTAGTTGGAATAGGGTCCAGTAAGCAGCTTGAAGGTTTAGAGGCCATGATTATTTTCATCATTGTATCAAGAGATGTAGTACTAAAACACTTTAGTGTCTCCCTTGATCCTAGGTCCTGGCAGAGTTGTGCAGGCTCAGGACAACGGAGCTTTGGAGGAATACGCAGATTTAAAGAGGAGTCCGTAATTTGCACTGGAGAACCAGGAAAATCAGGAAGATGGCAGCGGGGAAATGCAGCTAGTTAACGTGGCTCCAGTGGCAAAGAGAAGGATACCGTCGATTCAAGCAGAACACAAAGTTCGAAGAAAAATGGACAGCCAAGTATTTTGTGTACTGCATAATGGGACTAGCTCACTTTGTCTTATTTGCCAGAAGGCAGTCAATTGTTTTAAATGAGCAAATTTAGAGCGACATTTCCAGTCACACCATGACCATTTTAACAAAACATATGCGCCACAAAGCAACCTCAGAAACAACAAAATTGCTCACCTCAAAGGACAGCTCAAAGGACAACAGTTATTTTTTTTTAAATAGGAGGAAGTTACTGAGTTACTGAGTGTCAAATCTGGAGGTCAAATTTGACATTTACATTTTTCTGTCATTTAGCAGCTACTTACAGAGCTACTTACAGTCAGACCAGGGCAGGCAGGGGTCATATGGAGAGACAGGGTGGAGATACAAGTATCCATAGCCCGGGGAAGTAGGGGTGCTGAGGGTGGTGCAGCACCCCCTGATCAATCACAATAAAAATATTTGAATACCCCTTTGTGAGAGGAGAAAAACACTTGTCAACAGAGTGAGTAGAAAAAACTGCCATCTATGGTTTATATTTCTATGGCTGGTTGGGGCTGTAGCTTTGCCTTTTGCAGATTTCAAAATATAATCACAGGAAAAGCATATAGTTTGGAAAGCAAATGCTTACTGCTGAAAAGAGAAGACTAATCTGGGATTAGACTATGGCTTCATCTTCATCATTAGGTGAGTCAGTGTGCTGCTGGAAATGTCAACGTCGAAAGTTCTTTGTTGGGTCCAATACTAACGCAGACAAGGCCTTCACCCAAGCTGGGTATTCTAACTGGAAGAATACTAGTGATAGTACTAAAGTAGTTGCTAGGCACCCATCAAACAAAGAGCAATTTAAATGCACTGCACTGTGGAAAGAAAAACAAGTTTGACATGCTATGGGAACTTCAGTGTCAAAACTTGTTAATGATGAGCAGCTGGCAAGAAATCGCATGTATTTATAAGACCTCAGAATAAGACCCAGATGCAGACAGTTCGAATCACAGATGTTCATTAACAAAAACAGGGGCAGGCAAATGACAGGTCAAGGGCAGGCAGAGGTCGATAATCCAGGGCAGTGTCAGATAGGTACAGAAACGGCAGGCAGGGTCAGGGCAGGTGAAGGGGTTAAACCAAGGCTCTCCTCTTTAGGAGACCTCTGTGTGTTAACACCTGTTTTGAGTGTTGTGTCCTTCAGACACTATCAGAAGGCAGAAACCGCCTACGTCCATACTCCTCCTGTCTGGGCCCCACCTGGCTATTTGAGGTTCTGAGAATACAACTGGTTTTCTGAGAACACAAGGCTTCCGCAGGCCTGGTGAAAACAGCCAGCTGTCAGAAGATGCTTGGACTCGTTCACCTTGTTATTACCTTATACTTGTGATGAAAGGTCAAGCTTCGGTCAAACCCACTTCTGAGATTTAAATTGCTGACAAGATGGTTGCTGCTGTCAGGGGGAGGTTAGATTTATTAGTCTTATTCTGAGCACAGACAGTGCAAGCGGCAATGAACGCAGAGACGTCAGGGACCATGGTGGGCCACCAAAAGCACCTCACGGACCTGGCCAGACACGAGGTAGAAAGGATGGTCTCAGGGTCCTAGGGTGTAGCAGCGGGGCTATAATGGCGTGAAAAACGCATCCGACTTAACATTCTTGGACCCCAGGCGGTAGGAGATGGTAAAGTTGAACCGGGTGAACAGCAGGGCCCATCGAGCTTGCCTGGAGTTGAGACGCTTGATGGTGCGGAGATATTCCAGGTTCTTGTGATCCGTCCACACACTGAATGGATGTTCCGCCCCCTCTAACCAGTTTCTCCACTCCTCCAATGCCATCTTCACCGCGAGTAGTTCTCGATTCCCCACACCATAATTCCTCTCCGTGGCGTTAAGACGATGGGAAAAGAAGGCGCAGGGATGCAGCTTACGGTCCAGGGCAGAACGCTGGGACAGGACGGCCCCCACTCCAACATCCGAACCATCTACCTCCACCACGAACTGACGGGTCCGGATGGATCAATATAGGAGTTGTGGGGTTCTCGGGAAGCTGGGGTAGTTTGGGGTGAGGTGCCGCTGGTAGCGCGGTAACTGACAGTCTGGGGGGTTACTGTAGTGGCGGGCTGCCTAACAGACAATCTGCGGAATTGCTCCAGCAATGTATGGAAAGCACGGCCATGGCGTTCCGCCAAGGTCTGGAATCCTCCCATAAGACCTTGAAGTAACTCCTCTTGTCTTCCAATGGTGGCTCCTTGGGAGGAGACGGTGTTGGGGAGCTGGTCTGAGTCTGCTGGGTCAGTCATGGCCTTAGGATAAGACCCAGATGCAGACAGTTCGAATCACTGATGTTTATTAACAAAAACAGGGGCAGACAAACGACAGGTCAAGGGCAGGCAGAGGTCGATAATCCTTGAGCTTTGAGACAATTGAGGCATTAATTATGTATGTTTGCCACTCAGAGGGTGAATAGGCTAGACAAAATATGTATGTGCCATTGAATGGGGTAATGTAGTAGGTGCCAGCCACATCGGTTTGTATCAAGAATTGCAACGCTGCTGGGTTTTTCAAGCTCAAAAGTTTCCCGTGTGTACCAAGAATGGTGCACCACCCAAAGGACATCCAGCCAGTGTGACACAACTGTGGGAAGCATTGGAGTCAACAAATACCAGCATCCCTGTGGAACGCTTCCGACACCTTGCCCTGACGAATTGAGGCCGAATTAGGAAGGTGGTTCTAATGTTTGGTGGACCCAGTGTAAATTGTGTCATTCCATTATCGATCTGATATTTTGTTTACTAGGCTTACTACTTGGTACCGCAGTTTTATTTCTGTTCGCATTCATAGTTGTGTAAGTATTCTAGGACAAACTGCTATCCACTATATTAGTTTACATGCAGTAATAACTAGGCTACTACCTTCAGCATTTAGTTTGTATTATCTTGGTAAGACAGCTATGTGTGCAGCTGCATTCTCATAGGGTAATTCACCTATTACAAACAGCCTAGCTATCTTGTAGCCTATATTCATTACCAAAACGGCCTTGCTGTAGGGTGCTGTCCATTGTGCTGTTACAGTGTAGCAGAGATA
The DNA here is from genome assembly GCF_901001165.1 of Salmo trutta. Lineage (NCBI taxonomy): Eukaryota > Metazoa > Chordata > Actinopteri > Salmoniformes > Salmonidae > Salmo > Salmo trutta. Next base: position 53,626,537 of record NC_042961.1, on the reverse strand, counting down.
GGCTACAGATTTCAAAATAACCTAATGATCTCTGTATTTGAACCTTATATTTATTTTGGTACATTGTGATTGTATGTAATTCAAATAAAATGTAAATTGCCCCTGAGTCACTTTATCCTGGTGCCAATTCTGGTGGGAGTATAGACTGACCCTCTAGTGAGATGTTAGACCAGAGAAGACGGGGGTACAGACTTACCCTCTCGTGAGATGTTAGACCAGGGCAGGAGGGGTACAGACTTACCCTCTAGTGAGATGTTAGACCAGAGCAGACAGGGTACAGACTTACCCTCTAGTGAGATGTTAGACCAGGGCAGGAGGGGTACAGACTTACCCTCTAGTGAGATGTTAGACCAGAGCAGACAGGGTACAGACTTACCCTCTAGTGAGATGTTAGACCAGAGAAGACGGGGGTACAGACTTACCCTCTAGTGAGATGTTAGACCAGGGCAGGAGGGGTACAGACTTACCCTCTAGTGAGATGTTAGACCAGAGCAGACAGGGTACAGACTTACCCTCTAGTGAGATGATAGACCAGAGCAGACGGGGGTACAGACTTACCCTCTAGTGAGATGTTAGACCAGAGCAGGCAGGGGTACAGACTTACCCTCTAGTGAGATGTTAGACCAGAGCAGGCTGAGGACAGACTTACCCTTTAGTGAAATGTTAGACCAGGGTAGACAGGGTACAGACTTACCCTCTAGTGAGATGTTAGACCAGGGCAGACAGGGTACAGACTTACCCTCTAGTGAGATGTTAGACCAGAGCAGACTTACCCTCTAGTGAGATGTTAGACCAGAGCAGACTTACCCTCTAGTGAGATGTTAGACCAGAGCAGACTTACCATCTAGTGAGATGTTAGACCAGAGCAGACGGGGGAACATGAAGGCAGCGTTGGTGATCTGCTGACTGATGTCCTCATCCTCGTTGAAGGGGAACGTTCCGCTCAGGCTGACGTACAGGACCACACCCACAACCTCCCACATGTCTAGCGAGTGGTTGTAACCATCGCTAGCACGTTTGGAAAAGGAAAATTATATTACTATATATTAAAAGGACAGTATATTACTATATGAAGTTTTGTGTTGTGTTTTTATTTCCCATAGCTCACCATAAAGGGAGTTGCAATAGTGTTGAAGTTAGTTCAGTTGCAGCTGTTCAGAAGTACAAAAAATGTCCAGGACAGTTCCTAGTTATAATTAAGAAGTACAAGAAATAACTATTTAAGGTTTGTTTAAACGTAAACACTCTGACAAGACTCTAACACAACTAAAATACACACTTCATAGCAGAAACACTCAAAGACAAAAATATCATATTTAACACAGAGTTTATTAGGTGTATAGTAGAAATACAGTATTAGTGGACATTAGCAGAGAACCTCAACCAGACACTCAGACTAAGTCTTTCTTAACATATTGAATATGTAAACACAAGGCCCTGTTCACACTCAACTTGTATAACTAACCTACCACACATTTGGCACAGCGGTTGTGATACAGCAGAGAGTTTTTCTGCGGCAAAATAATTAAGTGCTGTGGAGACACCACCGCACTATGGTAGTGTAAATATTTTTTTCACAGAAACTATGACAAAAATATCCTTCACATCACAACCACTGTGTTAAATCCACTGTAGGGGCGGCAGGTAGCCTAGTGGTTAGAGCGTTGGGCCAGTAACCGAAAGGTTGCTGAATCGAATCCACGAGCTGAAAAGGTAGAAATCGGTCATTCTGCCCCTGAACAAGGCAGTTAACCCACTGTTCCTAGGCTGTCATTGAAAATAAGAATGTGTCCTTAACTGACTTGCCTAGTCAAATAAAGGTAACATTTAAAATACATCAGTTGTTCAAGCAGGCAGGAGGAGGTGATGCTTTTGAACACTTGGTCAGGTTGGAGTCAGAAGGGACCAAGGTAGAGTTTCATATAACCAGTAGATATCTCTATATATCAATAATGACAGTAGATATCACTATATATCAATAATGACAGTAGATATCGCTATATATCAATGATGACAGTAGATATCACTATATATCAGTGATAACAGTAGATATCAATGTTTCCCAACCAACGGTACTTGGACCACTGGGGATACTTGGCCTATTAATAGGGGGTACTTGAGAAGACTCACGAGACCATAGACCTACTGGTAAAATGCACACGAGGAGGTACTTGAGTACTCCGGGCAGAGCAAAATTCAGTTGGCAGTACAGTAACCGAAAAAGGTTGGGAACCACTGGTGGAGGTATACACAAAGGCCCCAAAAAATCTAGAATATTTTAGAGTAAATAAAGTCAACATTTTCACAATTGAGCTGATGTCACTAAACACACTTAGATAAACCAAAAGCTATCTATGTCAAGCTAATATTTGTCATGGTAAGTAATATTTTAGGAGCCACTTCTCTGTCCGCAGTGGTTTCAACTCATACAGCGTTATGACACTTATGCATGTTATATACACTGTAATATGTTTTTGTGTGCTTTTTTTCTTTCATTTTACTCATTACATCATTTAGATTGAAAGGAAAGTATTTGTCTTTTAATTATTTGAAAATAACTTTCCTTCAATTAAACATGTGCTACTCTTAGTTTGTTAAAACAATTATCTGTTATAAAGTTTTATTTGTCTGAACATTTTTTATTTGTTTGGCCTTGATTTTCACTAGAATTAAACTTACTGATTTGTACAGCCTTCCCTGTGGCTCAGTTAGTAGAGCATAGTGTGTGCAACACCAGGGTTGTGGGTTCGATTCCCACGGGGGGCCAGTACAAAAAAAAAAAAAAAAATAATGCATGAAATGAAAATGAAATGTATGATATGTACGTATTCACTACTGTAAGTCGCTCTGGATAAGAGCATCTGCTAAATGACTAAAAATGTACATATTCAACTCTTACTATTTTCATCATGCATCTGGCTGAACCCCCTTGACACACTTCTTACTTTGTCCAAAATACCTTCAGCATTCTCCCATAATGTCAAGAAATGTCCCTCTTTGATAACTAAGTGGGTCTTCCTAGATTCTCAGGTCTTTACAGTATACTTCTCATTCGTAGTAGGCTAAGAGTGTTAACCACAGGATCAAACTTTAAAGTGACTTTCTGACGTCATCACATTATTTTAAGTCTGGGTGAGATGATAGGAAAGAAGAGGCCTTCCCCCCAACAGGTCTGACAGGTCTTCATGTCCACTTCATACATTCATGCCAGGTCAGAATTAAGGAAGAGACAATAGTGTTGAGGCACAGACAGACTGCCTACTACTGCAAGACTACTGAGACTTGTTATTTAGCATAAACACTAAAGGCAGAAAATATAATATGAAACAGAGTTTATTAGGTATATAGAAGAAGTACAGTATCAGTGGACATTAGCAGAGCAGCTCAATCACACACTCAGGCTCAGTAGCACTGTTTATACCTGCCGCTTATATGCCATCTTGTCCTGATCTTGTACCTATCTTGTCCAGATCTTATACTGATCTTGTCCTGATCCTGTCCTGGTCTTGTCCTGATCCTGTCCTGGTCTTGTCCTGATCCTGTCCTGGTCTTGTCCTGATCCTGTCCTGGTCTTGTCCTGATCCTGTCCTGATCCTGTCCTGATCTTGTCCTGGTCTTGTCCTGATCCTGGTCTTGTCCTGATCCTGTCCTGGTCTTGTACTGATCCTGTCCTTGTCCTGATCCTGTCCTGGTCTTGTCCTGATCCTGTCCTGGTCTTGTCCTGATCCTGTCCTGGTCTTGTACTGATCCTGTCCTGGTCTTGTCCTGATCCTGTCCTGGTCTTGTCCTGATCCTGATCAAGTCCTGGTCTTGTCCTGATCCTGTCCTGAGCTTGTCCTGACCTTGTACTGATCCTGTCCTGGTCTTGTCCTGATCCTGTCCTGGTCTTGTCCTGATCCTGTCCTGGTCTTGTCCTGATCCTGTCCTGGTCTTGTCTTGATCCTGTCCTGGTCTTGTCCTGATCCTGTCCTGGTCTTGTCCTGATCCTGTCCTGGTCTTGTCCTGATCCTGTCCTGGTCTTGTCCTGATCCTGTCCTGGTCTTGTCCTGATCCTGTCCTGATCCTGTCCTGGTCTTGTACTGATCCTGTCCTGGTCTTGTCCTGATCCTGTCCTGGTCTTGTCCTGGTCTTGTCCTGATCTTGTCCTGGTCTTGTCCTGATCCTGTCCTGAGCTTGTCCTGACCTTGTACTGATCCTGTCCTGGTCTTGTCCTGATCCTGTCCTGATCCTGTCCTGGTCTTGTCCTGATCCTGTCCTGGTCTTGTCCTGATCCTGTCCTGATCCTGTCCTGGTCTTGTACTGATCCTGTCCTGGTCTTGTCCTGATCCTGTCCTGATCTTGTCCTGGTCTTGTCCTGATCCTGTCCTGAGCTTGTCCTGACCTTGTACTGATCCTGTCCTGGTCTTGTCCTGGTCTTGTACTGATCCTGTCCTGGTCTTGTCCTGATCCTGATCTTGTCCTGGTCTTGTCCTGATCCTGTCCTGAGCTTGTCCTGACCTTGTCCTGATCCTGTCCTGATCTTATCCTTATCTTGTCATGATCTTGCAAGTTTACTACTAATAAGATCTAAACAAAATCAGTTCACAATGCATCTTGTAATCGTCTACACTGTCTACACATCAGGATAAAGGACTCATGTTAGAACCAGGTATTAAAGTGGCTTCTCACAGGCTGATCAGATCAGTTACTTTAAGATGCCTGTGCTGTAGCAACAGTACATCGTTAATAGGGAAAACTCAGAGTGATGCCAAGTGGAAATATTGTTTGCAAACATCTAACAATAACATATGTAATTAAATAATTACAGTTACATTTCTGATGGTGCCGTTATATCCACATTGCAGCACATGTTTTCCCCATTCCCCATGACCTTTCTAAGGTCTTCGAAAGCCAATTTAACAAACAGATTACCGACCATTTCGAATCCCACCATACCTTCTCCGCTATGCAATCTGGTTTCCGAGCTGGTCATGGGAGCACCTCAGCCATGCTCAAGGTCCTAAACGACATCATAACCGCCATCGATAAGAGACATTACTGTGCAGTCGTATTCATCGACCTGGCCAAGGCTTTCGACTCTGTCAATCACCACATTCTTATTGACAGACTCGACAGCCTTGGTTTCTGAAATGATTGCCTCGCCTGGTTTACCAACTACTTCTCTGATAGAGTTCAGTGTGTCAAATCGGAGGGCCTGTTGTCCAGACCTCTGGCAGTCTCTATGGGGGTGCCACAGGGTTCAATTCTCGGGCCGACTCTCTTCTCTGTATACATCAATGATGTTGCTCTTGCTGCTGGTGATTCTCTGATCCACCTCTACGCAGACGACACCATTCTGTATACTTCTGGCCCCTCTTTGGACACTGTGCTAACTAACCTCCAGACGAGCTTCAGTGCCATACAACTCTCCTTCCGTGGCCTCTATAACTGCTCTTAAACGCAAGTAAAACTAAATGCATGCTATTCAATCGATCACTGCCCACACCTGCTCGCCCGTCCAGCATCACTACTCTGGACGGCTCTGACTTAGAATACGTGGACAACTGCAAATACCTAGGTGTCTGGTTAGACTGTAAACTCTCCTTCCAGACTCACATTAAGCATCTCCAATCCAAAATTAAATCTATAATTGGCTTCCTATATTGTAACAAAGCATCCTTCACTCATGCTGCCAAACATACCCTTGTAAAACTGACCATCCTACCGATCCGCGACTTCGGTGATGTCATCTATAAAATAGCCTCAAACACTCTACTCAACAAATTGGATGCAGTCTATCACAGTGCCATCCGTTTTGTCACCAAAGCCCCATACACTACCCACGATTGCGACCTGTATGCTCTCGTTGGTTGGCCCTCGCTTCATACTCATCGCCAAACCCACTGGCTACAGGTTATCTACAAGTCTCTGCTAAGTAAAGCCATGCCTTATCTCAGCTCACTGATCACCATAGCAGCACCCACTCGTAGCACGCGTTCCAGCAGGTATATCTCACTTGTCACCCCCAAAGCCAATTCCTCCTTTGGTCATCTTTCCTTCCAGTTCTCTGCTGCCAATGACTGGAACGAACTGCAAAAATCTCTGAAGCTGGAGACTCATCGAAAGGTAGTACATGCAGGCAAGAGCGTAGGCAAAATGTATTCAATAGAATTGGTTGTGTAACGTTCGTCGTAAAGGGTAGACCAAGGTGCAGCGTGTGTTGGGTTCATCATATTTTATAAAAAGGTGAACCAGCAAAAACAAAACAATAAACACGACAACGAACGAAAAGTCTTGCAGGCTACTAACAGCTATACAAAAACAAGATCCCACACAGAAGGAGGGAAAAAGGGCTGCCTAAGTATGATTCCCAATCAGAGAGAACAATAGACAGCTGCCTCTGATTGGAAACCATACTAGGCCAATCAAAGAAAAAGACAACATAGAAATATAACACATAGGTCAGGGTGTGGGGTGGGCAGTCAAACAAAATAGAGAAATAAACCGTCTCTCTCAGGTCAGGGCGTGACAGGTTGCTGGGAAAGTTTAAACGAAAATGATTTTTGCATTCATTTAAAAAAAAAAAAAGTCATTTGTCAAGAGTTTTGCTCTCGCTTTAAAATGTAATAAATGTATTGTATAGTGTGTGTGTGGCAGGCTTACAATGATGGCAAAAAACTACATTTGAGAGTGCGCTGACCCTGGTGCTAGAGGGGGTACGCAGCTGGAGGTTGAATGTTTGAAGGGGTACGGGACTATAAAAAGTTTGGGAACCACTGTATTAGGTGAAACACCAAAGTATGCTATCACAGCAGCAAGATTTGTAACCTGTTGAAACAAGAAAAGGGCAACCAGTGAAGAACAAACACCAAATACAACCCATGTTTATTTATTTTCACTTTTGTACTTTAACTATTTGAATCAATGTACAAAGCCATAATATGACATTTGAAATGTCTCTACTCATCTGAAACATTTGTGAGTGTAATGTGTTGGTTCCACTATTCTGGGCTCCGTTATTTACTTAACAAATAAGGAGCACTCAAAACGTGCACTTATAAATCATAACAATTTTAATCAAAATACAGCTGTAGACAGAAGTCAAAGATCAAACATCAGACATACAACTGATGTCTCTCCTGAGTTCTGCCCCGAACCAAAAGAAAGACAGGATCTTATATACCCGAGATCAAACCTTATGGTATGATCTCCTATGTCAAACCCTGCATGTGCAGCTAAAATAACAAGTTATTCTTAACACAAGGTTTCTGAGAACCGGTCTCAGCGGTATGCAAATCTACCCTAGTTTCAGAGAAAAACAGAAGCTGTCTCTCTATCACACACAGTCCCTTTTCTCACCATTTCTCACAGATGCGAGTTTTAGCAGAGAGCTAGACACAGACAGAGGCCTCAATATTCAGTTATACAGTGAGCATAAGTACAATGGCACGTAAGCAAATTAATAACAACATAATCAAAAGTGGGGTTCTTTAGAAGACCCCCAAAATCAACTTTAACCCTACAAATGTTTACTGTTAATTTCTGATAGTTTATTTCGCTTTTGTTTATCTATTTATCTATTTCACTTGCTTTGGCAATGTAAACATATGTTTCCCATGCCAATAAATCCCTGAATTGAATTGAGAGAGAGTGAGAGAGTGAGACATAAATAATTAGCTCTGACTAAAGGGGGAAATTAGAATTTACAAAACGAACAAACATTTTAGACGTAATTCAATGAACGCTATAGCCAATCACACCGAGTTAAGTTCGCACCTTAATAAGAAACAGAGAGTAAGAGAGAGAGAGATAGACAAGAGTTTTAAACCCTTTATTATCAAGCCCCTGAACAGTAGCATCAGTTACTTGATCTATTCTTCATTACAATAGTGGATTATAAACACCTTACATCTCCAAAGATTTCATAGAAAATGTAGCTAATTACTGAGTTACTGAGTGTCAGATCTACAGATTAGCAATTCTGTTTATTCTTTAGAAAACAGCCCCATCAGCTGGTCAGGTTTATGATGGTTGATCAAGCAGTATGTACAACCTAAGAGCAAACTATCCCAATGAAATCTATCCAATGATGTTAGGGGCAAATCCTAACTTCCACTTAAGCCAAATGTTCACTATGTCTCCTATTGACATCAATGCATGAATAAGTGAAAATGTAACTCGGAGTAGAGTTTAGGATTCTCACCTAAATACGTATTACAGCACATTACATGCTAGTAGGAAAACAACTGAGATTAATACCAAGGACCCTATATTGATTCATTGACATACAGTACATAGATAATAATTACTGATGATTAACAATATTCAGCTTTTGACATAAAAGTGAAAATATATTGTGATGAATCTGAGATTACAACAGTAAAGTCAATAAATATCTAAAGATCCAATCAGAAAAGAGCATTATAAAGCTTTACTCTGGTGTGGTGACCTCTACCACAGTTCACACAGCTCTGAGATATCATTAGTGTGCTGATAACAAACCCCAGACTCCTTATAGAGGGGCTGACTGAATGTTGTCTGAACTCTATGGAGGAGGGTCATTGTGTCAGAAACACTTGATGAATTTGAACATGCAGTATAAGATTAAAACATAGTTCTATCAAAATATATTTAATTCCTTCAATCTCTAAAGAGCAACAGTGAAGGAATTATATAGCTAAATATCAAATCTTTGAGGGAAAAAAAGCATGGGGATTTCTACCACAGTTTACACAGCTCTGCAGTAGTACGCCATAGCATAATCCCAGGATAGAGGGGCTGGGTGAATGTTGTCTTGGCTCTGTGGAGGAGGGTCATTGTATCAGAAGAGATGCTATAGAAGGGCAGAATACCTGCCTTGTGATTCAGGTACACTCCTACTCTGGAGGACAGAGGGCCTGATACTTTAGTCATAACAGTATTGTGGTAGAAACTATAATCATTACTTGTGCAGTTTAAACTCCAGGACTTTTAATTTAGCCAGAAGAAGGAGTCTTTAGCTGACCCTCTAATGAGGTATTTATAGGAGACTGATGTATGAACATACTGGACACTCCTCTCAACCTCCCAGTAACAGCGTCCAGACAGACCCTCTCTACACAGCACCTGAGAACACCCAGTGAACCTTTCTGGATGGTCAGGATATGGATGGGGTTGTCTTGTATATGTCACCTTTCTGTTCTCCTCAGACAGGATGAGGTGTTTGTGTGCTGTGTTTGTGTCCAGTGTGAACTGACAGGAGTCTAGGAGAAGAGCAGAGCAGAGACCAATGATGGGAGACAGATAGAACAATAAGTTAACTTGGTCCCACTGTATTTGAAGTGCATCTTATGAATGCTTCATATGCACTGCATAAATGGGTCACAAATCATCTATAACCGTATTTTATGGTCTATAATAGATTAATATATGTGAACAAATAAATGTATGGTTATGTCACTAAGTTATACCACATTACGGTTATAGATAATTTGTGAAGCATCTATGTAGCGCTTATGAAGCCAATATGAAGGCTTTATGAAGCTTTCAGAAGATGCACTTCAAATAAAGTGGGATTGTTAAGTCAAATACTGCCCTGTCTCTGATTATAGCAGAGTAGAGATTCGAGCAATATGAGAATCAGATAAGCAGCTAACTAGTCTGACTATATCTACTATTGTTATATATTTACATTCATATATTTTAGGGTTTGTGAGGAGTGTCAGTAAATAGACACTGTTAGTTACTTTAGGATAAAGAGCTCAAAATTAAATAGAACAATTGAATATATCTCTGTGATAAACAGACCCACATTTTAAGAACTGTTCTCTGGTCTTGGGTTCTGGAGGCAGTAAAACATCCACTGTTTTCACTACAGACACACAAACACATTCACAAAGAGAGTGCATGTTATTATCACCATACCATATTACAAATGTATAGAAATATGGATTTGTTAAAGTACATAACTTATTATTTAGCATTATTTAAGAATTATTTTCAACCCACCTGTAGTGGAGATATTGGTCCATTCTCCTTTCAGGAGGTCTTCTAGTTTCTCTCTCAGCTCAGACACAGACTTACTCACAGCTCTGAAGTACTGAAGAGGACAGACAACGATACTGGGTAAGTCTGAAGATACACTGGGACTGGAGAGACTGATAACTCTGTAGAAAAAGAAAGAGAGAGAGTGGGGGGGAGAGAGAGAGATAGAGAGAGGGGGGAGAGGGAGAGAGGTAGAAAGCAGATGATTAAAAAACTGTATATCTTCACTATGGATAGATGTAGCCTCTAGTTTTCATGTAACAACGTCCATTTAGTAAGTTACCTGGAGGAAATGGATGTGATCCTCTGTGTGTGAGAGCTGTTCCAGCTCAGCGTCTCTCCTCCTCAGCTCAGCCACCTCCTGCTCCAGTTACTTCAGGAGTTCTTCAACTCGACTCACTTCAGCCTTCTCCTGGGCTCTGATCAGCTCCTTCACCTCAGAGCGCCTTCTCTCAATGGATCGGATCAGATCAGTAAAGATCCTCTCACTGTCCTCCACTGCAGAGCTCTGTTGTGTGCGTGCGTGCGTGCGTGCGTGCGTGCGTGCGTGCGTCTTGCAGCCCAAAAATCTAAGGGGGAACAAAGTACATGAGGAGACTTGAGGGAGTTCTGGAGGGAGCTAGGCCGCCAGTCCAGATGTTGGAGAATTTAGCATTTTCCAAACACCCGAGTAAGCTTTTTCCTGAAATCTAGAGCCACACTCGTTATGTTTAATTCTATTTTTAAAAATGTCAATTTTTCTACATATTTAAGCATAACTCTTAAGCTGTCTGTATCCTCCAGACTGGTGCTTCTTTTTATAAAGAAACTAAATACGCTTCTCTGCATCTCTTCTAAAATCTGGGCATAAGATTGAAAGGAATTATTTAGTACCTTTAGTTATTCCTTGCTTTTCTAAAGTCTACCAACCTTGCCAGCAGGCATGCCAGCTAATATACTATAGTTAGACAAGCTAGCTACTATAAGCTAGCTACTATATAGTAGCTTCTTAGTAAGCTAGCTACTATATAGTAGCTTCTAAGTAGCTAGCTATGAGGTTGGGAACCTATCTGGGCTAGCTAAATTCAACTTTATAAAATCGCTAGGCGGCTAGTATTATTACAGAGAAACAACAACAACAAAAATTAAACAGGACAAATCTGTGGCCCCTATGGGCATGACTCTTCTGGAGAGAGAGATGAGACGATCAGTTTCGTTTTCTCAGAAGAGGTTGTGGGAGGGGTTTTGCCAGAGGGCGGGGTTAGAGGGAAGGGGGGAGGAGAGAGCGATAGAGAGGAAAAGACAGAGAAAGAAAGACAACCTAGATTTAAACCCTTTTAGAGCCTTTAATATTAACCCCCAAAACAATAGCACCAGTTAAATATATCTACTTTCACTCTATATAGAGGATTTTAAACACCATACATTTGCAAATATTTGATAAAAAATTACTGAGTTACTGAGTGTCGATCCAAGAGATTAGCAATGCCGTTTATTGTTTGGTGAACAGAACCATCAAGTGGACAGGGGTATCGAGAGCATACTGTCAGGCCGTATCACGGCCTGGGACGGCAACCACACCGCCGCTGACCGCAAGGCTCTACAGAGGGTGGTACTCTCAGTCCAACGCACCATCGGATGCACACTGCCTGCCCTCCAGGACAACACCAGGTGTCACAGGAAGGCCAAAAAGATAATCGAGGACTTCAGCCACCCGAGCCACGGCCTGTTCGCCTGGCTTCCATCACTCAGACGCAGGCAGTATAGGAGTATCATGGCAAAAAATCACAGTGATCATATATCTTTTTAAGACTTTTGTCCATACAAAAAATCTTAGGTTGCTGTGTGCTTCTTTAACAGTTCTTCAGAATTCATTTTGTTTTTGCTGGTCACCACTGAAACACACCAGTAGTCCAGTAGCCATCTTGTCCGGCCATTGACCTTTCACCTTTGGGCCTAGGGTCACAGGCTGTTGTCGTGCCCGGGGGTCCAGGGGAGGTGAGAAGGGAAGAGCAGACCCCTCTCCTGGGCGTGGAGTCTCCAGCGGTCCTCGTCTCCCTCATGGGTCAGGTACTGGCAGCCCATCTTCTGCTCAAACTCCCTCAGGTCACACCACAACTGGAAGTCCTGGGGAGTTAAGGTCATGGTTAAGAATAGGGTTATGGTAAAGGGTTAGGAGAAGGGTTGGGATAGGGTTAGGGTAAGTGTTAGAGTTATGGCTAGGGTCTCTTGGTCCTCCCACCCCTATGGGTGGTCAGTTCTCGCTCAGCCCAGTCAAATCCCTTCTCTGTCCTGATACAGCAATGGTGGAAAAAGCTTCCCTATGACGCTAGGAGAGCAGAGTTCCTGGCATCTTCAGAAAACATCTGAATCCCTACCTCTTCACACAGTATCCTAAATATCCCCCCAGCCTGTCAGTGATTGTCCATTCATACAGGTTGAGATCTCTTACCTGTAGCCAGGGGTGTCCCAGGGCCTTCCCCACACTGAACCTACGTCTCACTGACACCTGGAGAAGGTTGTTGATCAGACTCACCGCTACAGAGAGGGAGAGATAGAGAGACAGAGAAAGAGAGAGAGTGAGAGAGAGATGGAGGGAGAGAGTGAGAGAGAGGCAATGTCAGCCCTAAATGCTGATTCATTGGCCTCTGCTCCCCACCTTTGACAAAACACTAGGGGAAAACTCTGCTCGCCCTCTAGTGAGATGTTAGACCAGGGAGGCTGAGAACAGACTTACCCTTTGATGACATGTTAGACACGGGCAGGCTGGTGTAGACTTACCCTCTAGTGAGATGTTAGACTAGGGCAGGCTGAGAACAGACTTACCCTCTAGTGACATGTTAGACCAGGGAGGCTGAGAACAGACTTACCCTCTAGTGAGATGTTAGACCAGGGCAGACTTACCCTCTAGTGAGATGTTAGACCAGGGCAGGCTGAGAACAGACTTACCCTCTAGTGACATGTTAGACCAGGGAGGCTGAGAACAGACTTACCCTCTAGTGAGATGTTAGACCAGGGCAGACTTACCCTCTAGTGAGATGTTAGACCAGGGCAGGCTGAGAACAGACTTACCCTCTAGTGACATGTTAGACCAGAGCAGACTTACCCTCTAGTGAGATGTTAGACCAGGGCAGACAGGGTACAGACTTACCCTCTAGTGAGATGTTAGACCAGAGCAGACTTACCCTCTAGTGAGATGTTAGACCAGAGCAGACTTACCCTCTAGTGAGATGTTAGACCAGAGCAGACTTACCCTCTAGTGAGATGTTAGACCAGAGCAGACGGGGGAACATGAAGGCAGCGTTGGTGATCTGCTGACTGATGTCCTCATCCTCGTTGAAGGGGAACGTTCCGCTCAGGCTGACGTACAGGACCACGCCCACAGCCCACATGTCCAGCGAACGGTTGTAACCATGGATACTGATGACCTCGGGCGCAAGGTAGGCCGGCGTGCCCACCACTGAGCGGCGGAAAGACTTCTCGCCGATTATGCGGGCGAAGCCAAAGTCACACAGCTTAACCTGAGAGGAAGGAGGAGAGGAGTCACTGTAAAGTCTGATGTTGAAAGGATTATTAACCAAGTAGAGTCTCACAGACAAATTGAGGGAGATTGACAAGTGTACACGCACACACACCAACCTGAGGGAAGGGATCTGGGGAGGCCACCAATACATTCTCAGGTTTCAGGTCACAGTGAGCGATGTGTTTGAAGTGCAGGTAGCGCAGGGCCTCTAGAATCTACACACACACACAAGTCTGTGAGTCAACAAAGATCAAAATCAAGTAATTTAGAAATCAATGGAATCTTTGAAGTGATTTTACAGAGTGGCATACGCAGCAAATGATGACAGACAAGTATTATAAAAGTACTACTTTTCCCCAGAACTACTTCAGTACCGCAGACCGTTGAAGAAATAATCAGTGTTCCCTTGCTACGTGACCAGTACCTGTGTAACCAGGAAGCGTGTCGTGCGCTCTGGCAGACGGCCCTTTTCATTGGACAGAATCATCTCCAGCATGTCTCCATGGAGCTTCTCCATGACAACGAAGACATGCTCCGGGGTCTCAAACATGCCCTCCAGTAGAACTATACCCAGGTGAGACAGATTCTGGACACACACAATGGATTGTTTATTTATTTAACCTTCATTGAACTAGGCAAATCAGTTAAGAACAAATTCTTATTTACAATGACGGCCTACACCGGCCAAACCCAGATGACACTGGACCAATTGTGCACCGCCCTATGGGACTCTCAATCACGGCCGGTTATGAAAAAGCCTGGATTCGAACCAGGGTGTCTGTAGTAACGCCTTAAGCACTGAGATGCAGAGCCTTAGAGCGCTGTGCCACTCGGGAGCCATCCAAACACAGATCTGGAACCTTCACCTGTAGAATTGCCTGCTCGTTCCTCAACTGTCTCTCCTGTTTGGTAGGGAAACGGGTTTTGTCGATGACCTTGATGGCCACAGGGTGACCAGACTGTCTGTGGGTGCCTGGGGACGAGAGTAGACTCTCAGCTAGCCATCTAATACAATGATAATACACTATATAATCTGAATAGAAGGAACTAAATGTTCCAAACAGGTAACGGTATAGAAAGTATATCTTCTAGTGTATCGTATCTATAGTGATGTCAAACCCACCTCTATACACCACTCCAAACTGTCCTGAACCAAGCACCTCATCAGTGAAGATCTGATACACTGAACTGACGTCCTGAAAGACACACACACAAACACACACAAACATAAATACGAATGTGCAGAACACACACAAATACAGTGTTAGTTACTCATCTATCCATTTCAGACAAAAACAACGAGTCTTTGAGAGTTCATACACAATATAGATCCATTACCCTCCATCATAATAACCCCTCCTACAAACCTCTCCCACTTACCGGTTTCTCTCCACTCTGGGGTCCATGGTCTATAACAGAAAGAGTATTCTTTGATCAAAAGTTAAGGAATATGAACATGAACTAAATCTAACATCCCTTACGATGCCAGCTTTACTTCAAAACCTTTATAAAAACCATGTGCGAGACCATCCCTTGGCATGTCACTCAGCGATATGGAGAGTTTGGCCAACAGTGACACGGGATGCCATGGTGGAGGGTCAGGGCGCTCACAGAGGGTTCCGTCAGAAACCTCAATGACTAAATTCTCTAAATACGTTACTCGGATGTCACTCATTTGCATGTCTCAGAACAATACTACACCACAGAGTTTCTAAACCCAGAGGTGCAACATTGTGAGACTACCGGGAACGTTTGCGAAACAGACCACGCAGACCAGGCTGATTTTGGGGTTTGAGAAGTCAAAGGGCCGTGTTCAAGAGGATCAAAAACGCAATGTATATCATGGACAAATTGTGACTGACTGATCTACAAATAATAACGAGTCGTTCTTTATGACGAGGTGATTTGTAGATCAGTCAGTCGGTAGTCACCTGCAGTCGTTTTGATGCTCTCGAACACGGCCATTGAGAGAAGTGACAAATTCTTCCTTAAATTAAAATGTTCTCAAAATCTAAAGGCATGACCTAGATTCCATTGTCTTACGTAGTTGAACATGTTATTAAGGATTGCCATGTTGGCGGTTTTCCTGTACATTGTTCTACTTTGAAAACAATGTCGCAGGTGAGCATATATTGGTCACGGGTTGCGGGTTTTGGAGCTACTTCTAAATTGCACTGCGGCCGCCATGGCATTTATCTTTTTTTATCATCTATTAATTTCACTGTGACCAGCTGCTGTTGAGTACCAGGCAGTCAGGCATATGAGGCAGGCTGCTGTTGAGTACCAGGCAGTCAGGCATATGAGGCAGGCTGCTGTTGAGTACCAGGCAGTCAGGCATATGAGGCAGGCTGCTGTTGAGTACCAGGCAGACAGGCATATGAGGCAGGCTGCTGTTGAGTACCAGGCAGACAGGCATATGAGGCAGGCTGCTGTTGAGTACCAGGCAGTCAGGCATATGAGGCAGGCTGCTGTTGCGAGTTAGTGAGTAGTGGCGGGGAAGGAACTTCATGTACAGTCATTGGAAGGAAGGGGCGAACCGGAGGACAGTGTGTGTAGTACAGTCGAGACAGAGTGCGCTCCTGCAGTAGGCAGCCAGTGTTGCCAACTCATTTTCAGGGGAAGTTGCTAGAGGCAGGTCGATTTGTTGCTAAAAGTTGCTAAATGACGTTGTGATGTCATTGCGTGATGATGTCATTACGTAGTAACGTAAAACTGCGTCATTACGTAGAATACACAATAACGTTACTCAAATTGACTGGCCATCTCGCCGAAAAATATGATTTGACATTGGTTAGTTTAGAATCATATATTTCTATTTGTAAAAGTAATATAAACAACACATTTTATATGATCAGATTTTTTTTTTTAAACGCATTGAATTATTAAACAATTACACATTATTGAACAATTACATTTGATTTATTTTCAACTAATAAACCTACACATTCTGAACAATTATAGTTTTAAGCAGTGTATTGGTAGTTATTAACATGCTACCTAACTGATCAACAATTATAGGTACAAGCTAATAACAAGATATGCTATCTTATTGAACAAGCAACTTAACTCAAATAATGATGTGTGCGCTAGGCATCTCTCTCCAGCTCTCTCTGGGTTGTTGTGGTGCTTGGCTGGCTAGTTGCTCAATGGTTTCCTCCAGATATTGCCACTGTTCTCGCACACACTGCAGTACTCACTGCCACCATCAGCTGTGTCTCTGCCAGTTCCAGATATTTACATACGTACTGTAAATATGATGAATCATAGATTGGCAAGGAAATCCTCTTCATCTTCACTGTCCAACTGCATTGTCACGGAGCTGGAACCAGCAGTAGAGGATGGAGTGGCCTTAAAGCTGTATGCTGCCAAACTGCTGCTGAACTTCACTTGGTAGTTTATGCTGGTAACAGGTATCACCAGCCAGCTTCAGTCCATACCGCACCAGGAGTATGGAGTTGAGAGTGTGCAGTGACATTCTATTTCTTAACTTTGACTTGACCACACTCATTTGGCTGAACAGCCGTTCAACCTCCGCATTTGAGTGTGGCAAGGAGAGGGCAGCGAGTGCAGCTTTGCACAGTTCTTCAAATGGATTTGACCCGGAAGAGTCCGTGTAGTTATTGACTTCACTCCAAAACTCGACTGTATTTTCAGTTGAGTCCCACCTAAACAGATGGATGTTTCTCCATTGGGAAACAATTTTATCAATTGTTTGGGGCTGGTACCCCAGTAGCTCAGCTACTTTAATAATTTCAGTGGTGCCTTTATTGTGCTTTAGCGTTTCCTTAACACTGAACAAGGCCATGTTTCGCAAGGCTTCAAGGATGTCTGGGAGCCTTGCTTGCAGCTCCTTGCTTAAAGCAACAATGTAGTTGATGCACTGTCTACGAATGACCTTTTTGTCCTCTGGCGCAAGACTGAGTTGGTACACCGTGCTCTCGAAAAGGTACCCATGGTATGGTGATGGACTGAGATGTCCATCAATGGCATCCTTCAGGACATCGATTTTTGCCATAGGGTTGACTACTCTGCTGCAAATTGATGTTAAGAGGGGTACCAGATTGTCCAAAAGCTTGACAGGATCTGTTTGCTCTCCCTCAAATGACTTCACTGCAACTTGTACGTCAGACAGGATTTATATCAAGAATGTCAGGTAGACATAGTTGGTCTTGTCCATGTACATGGCGTGGAGCACATCCACCATGTAGCAAAGCTCACTGGCCTTGATCACCTCAAAGTGGAGTTTCAGTTCTTCCCACTGGCTCAATATACGAGTTACCGCAGGCTCAATCGATAGCCAACGTGTGGCACACACTTTGGTGATCTGCAGGGGTTTCTGGCCACAATTAATGGTGGCATACACTGCTTTGTACGCCTCGCACCGTTTTGGGGAAATCGAAAACCAGTTGTAGGTTTCCCTGATTAAGTACTCAACACTCCTAGGGATTGTTTCTTTGGATGCTGCACTGACAGCCAATTGTAAAGAATGGCGCATACACAGCGGATGAGTACCAAATTGGGCAATGCACATTCTTCCTTTAAAATCTTGTGCACCAAATTGTGCACCCCAGGCATCACGGACGCATTATCAGTACCATTACCCTGAAGATTCTGTTTTTTTAAGGTTACACTTCTCAAGAAACTCAACTACCGCCTTTGCTATTGATCTGGCATCGCCCCTCTCCAATTCAACTGGCCCGAGAAATGTGTACACAATGGTTCTTCTTTTAGCACTGAAATACCGAATCACCACACCCAGGTACTTCGAGACACTGACATCAGTGGACTCATCCAAAAGGAGACTGAACTTCTCATCCCCCACATCTGATGTTACCCTTTTGAGAAAATAAGGAGCCAGTACTCCCCTAATCATTTCTGTGCACTTGGTGCGTTGCATTTGGAAGTTTGTTGCTGCCACAGAATCTGAAAAGGAAGCTTTGCAAGCCATACCTAAATGGTCGCATGCTAGCAGGGAACAATGCTCCGCAATGGCCATTGCAGCTTCTGCGCTTTTGCAGTTATCCACTTTCTTAACCAACTGTGGTAATGTAGACTGCGTTGTGGGGTTGTATGGTTTTGATTTATTTATATGCTTTGCTGTAGCACAATGTTTTTTGATGTCATACATTTTTGCAAGCATATCTGATTTGCAGTATGCACAGTATGCCTGAGAATCTTCCCCAATTACTGGCTTCAGCCACCCTTTAAATTCAGGTACAGACTTCAACTCTTTTCTGTACTTCTGGCTGTATAATTTTGATTGAGGCATGTTGATTGATGTTGTAAATTCTGTTCAAGATCAAACATTTGTGAATAACTATATTCATTTGGGTTTGTCCCGTCGAACCTGTACTGCTGCTGCAGTCAACCAACAATGACTTGCAATTTGCTGAAATTGCTTCTGGGCTATAGCCTGTGCACGAGCTGAGCCTCCTGCTGCTGACGTCACTCACAATGCACTTTTGCAGGCAAGCACGTGTGTTGTGACTGGGTGTGTGACAGAGAAAATCGGTTTTGTGTCATTTAGAGGGAAAATGCATTTTGGCGTTTGAGTCACTTTTCAAAAGTTGCTAAAAGTTCCAAATAATTTTTTTAAAGTAGCAAAATGTGTTGCTAGGTGCCGTTTGAAAAAAAGGTTGCCTGGGTAGTCTGAAAAGTTGCTAAATTGGCATCACTGTAGGCAGCTCAGCTGAGTCACCACAGTGAGAGGAGCGCAACGTGCGCACACATCATGACAATTGATGATTCAACAACGACCAGCAGCGCTAGATAGCTATCTAGCTACATACTTATCCCTCAAAATGATGAGGAACTAATAAAGGACATTGGGAATGAGTCTTACTCGTTGATTATTGATGAAAGTCACAAGCAAGAAGCAACTGTGTGTGGGTGATAAGATACCACAGCAAGAAACTCTCAAATCATAAGCACATTTGGAGGAATAATGAACATTCCAGCTGGTGATTCAATGACCATTACCAATGCCGTGTTCAAGTTTCTTGATGACAATAAATTGCCCATTAACATTATCTCTGTCTGTTCCTCTACTCTCTGTCTCTTATGTGGTGATGGGGAATTGCAGCAGCACAAGCATGTACCTCCTTTGGCCCCTCACTGGCTGGAGCCCTGTTGCTGAGGGTCCCCACCTCTTAATCATTCACTATCAATCACTTCTATAGTTCAGATTAAATCATTTGGTTTGATTACCCAGTAGCAAAGGGAGAAGCAATTTGAGCATATTTAGATTGTCATTATGGAGACACCTATTGAATAATTGTGCTAACTCCTCTCTTGCTGTTGAAAAAAAAATTTGCCGTAGTTTTCAGGCCTTATTTTACCTCGTAAAAAAAGTGACAAACTAACGTTTTCATTTTCATCAACAACTTTATATGGATGGAGTGCATTTGATTTGACGGCCTGTACATGTGCAGTTCTGCGCGAGTCGACCGTTAGACCCGATGACATGTTTCTGCACATGACTTTAGCTAGCCAAAGTCGCCATGACATCGTCTACAAGTCTGATCGAGGATTCTGCCTGTCTTCATACTGTACTATCTTTGACTACACTTCTACCACAGTCCAAACATGCTAGCTAACGCTCTGACTCACCCTGTCCCCGTTTGCCCGTCTGCCCGCTGCTCTGGACGGGCATCAGAGCCTGGCGTACTGCGGTCTCCCAGGCCTGCCCGTCCCTGCCCGCCAGCACACAGTATACCAGCGTGCCCGTCACCACCTCGAACGAGTGGACACTGTTGTCTGGCAACAAGGGGCCAGACAGCTGGGCGGGGCCTCGCACCTGCAGCACGTTAGACAGAGGAAGCTCCTAGAGATGGAGGGAGGAAGGGAAGGAGAATGGATGAAAATGTAAGGGAAAGGCTGAGACATGGGATAATTTTATTTAACTAGGCAAGTCAGTTAAGATCAAATTCTTATTTACAATGACGGCCTACCCCGTCCTAACCCAGGCGACGCTGGGTCAATTGTGCGCCGCCCTATGGGACTCCCAATCACGGCCGGTTGTGATACAGCCTGGAATCAAACCAGGGTCTGTAGTGACACCTCTAGCACTGAGACGCAGTACCTTAGACCGCTGCGCAACTCGGGAGCCCAAAATAAGTGAGGGTGGAAGACAGAAAAAAACATATTTGTTGATGTTGATATTCTATTTGGCCACTAGAGGTCAGTACTGTTGAGGTGACTGTGACTGGCCTTGGTTTGGTAAATGCTAGATGATGCTTTCATCCCATGTAACTTTTTTAATATTTTATTTAACCTTTATTTAACTAGGCAAACCTGTAAATAGTCATTTGTTCTTAACTATGATGGTCTACCAAAAGGCCTCCTGCAGGAATGGAGGCTGGGATTAAAAATACAAATAAATTAAATAAAAATATAGGACAAAACACACATCACGACAAGAGAGACAACACTACATAACGCAAGACCTAAGACAACAACATAGCATGGCAGCAACACATGACAACACAGCATGGTAGCAACACAACATGCTAGCAGCACAAAACATGGTACAAAAATTGTTGGGCACAGACAACAGCACAAAGGGCTGCAGTAGATATCTCAGAAAAGGGCAGTGAGGTCTAAGAGGCTAAGCAGCAGCCAGTGACCTACCTTGTAGTACTTGGTGCTTGTCTCATTCTGATACAGAGTAATATTCTTCCAGTCCAATATCCAGTAATGACGTTTCCTCTGACAGAAACAATAGGAAAGTATGTTATAGATGTCTGTCTGTCTGTCTGTCTGTCTGTCTGTCTGTCTGTCTGTCTGAAGTAGGGGTGCTGAGGATGCTGCAGCCCCCCTGAAAAATCAGAACAAAAAATATATATTATTGAGTGCTGCCTTATGGGGCTCCCAATCACGTCCAGTTTTGATACAGCCTGGAATCAAACCAGGGTCTGTAGTGATGCCTCTAGCACTAAGATGCAGTGCCTTATACCGGTGCGCCACTCGGGAGCCCTTTTTTGTTTTAGGCAAAGACCCAAAACATCCACATCAAATTAATATTTGTCTTGATGAAATAACATGGAAAACAACCACTTTTTGTGCAGTTTTAATTTACCATCCTTACAAACCACTTAATGTAAATGTACATTACTGTATTGTATATAGGCTGGTCATCTAGGTTAGAACCTGTAGACTTTCCATCACCATGAAGAAAAACAATGTTCAATACAGTAACTGAGTACATTGAGACATCAAGTGTTTTGTGATGATGTGGCTCAGTTGGTAGAGCATGGTGCTTGCAATGCTCGGGTTGTGGGTTCGATTCCCACGGGGGACCAGCGTGAAAATGTATGCACTCACTACTGTAAATTGCTCTGGTTAAGAGAGTCTAGTAAAATAAATGAATAGACCATTTCAGTTCAAATAGAAATAAGTTACATTTACAAATACATGTAGTTTACATTTTTTCACAAAAGTAGTGCACTGGGCCTTTACTGGTCCTGTATTAGCAGACTGATATAGACAACTTCAGCGCTGGCAAAACATTTTTTATTCTGCATCCCCCCTCCCCCCTTCACAGCTACTGTGTGTGTGTGTGTGTGTGTGTGTGTGTGTGTGTGTGTGTGTGTGTGTGTGTGTTCTCACCAGTGTGTCGGTGTTGGTGTGATGCAGTAGCCAGCCCTCTTTCAGGACTCCACTGGCCCGTCTCTTAGTGTGACGAACTGATTGGACCACCCGCATCAGAGGAATATAACTACTGAAACACGGACTGGGAGAGAGAGGGGGAGGGATGGAGGGAGAGGGAAGGATGGAGGGGTAGAAAGAGAGAGATAGGGGGGGGGAGAGAGAGAGCGAGCGAAAGAGAGAGGGAGAGAGAGAGAGAGAGGGAGAGATAGAGGGGGGGAGGGATGAAAGAGGGAGAGAGAACTATTACAACTTCAGTTGACAGACACTGATGTACTATACTCTATCATAAGTAAATAATCATCAAAACTCAAAGTGGAAACATACTGAACTTTACATCCTATCAAAGCCAAGCATTTTGTTATCCCTCTTACGTGATTGGTGGCTGGTGTCCCACCTCCTTGATCTCAGCGAATGGGTCCTCAGTAGATGGCTCATCGTCATGGTCTTCTAGTGATGTCATACTGCATCTCATATCCTCCTCCTCTGTGTCGTCATTATAGCCCAGACTGGACACTGAGTCTGTGTAGCATCCTTTACTACATCAATACTAAACCACAACACTAAACCACTACCAAACCGCAATACTAAACCACTACTAAACCACAACACTAAACCTCCACCAAACCGCAATACTAAACTGTCACTGAATAAGTAAATACAGTACACAGTCAATTACATATGCAGTTTTTCTTTCATCTTGAAAGCATTAGGAATAGTTTTGACATTTAAGGCCATTATGTTTGTCATTGTCTCTCACCTCCTTCCCCATTGGTGTTCGTCCTCACTCCAGGACAGTCAGCGGGGACCAGGGAGGACTCACAGCGACGATGGCAGTTCAGCTTACAGTCTATATACAGTGAGGGAAAAAAGTATTTCATCCCCTGCTGATTTTGTACGTATGCACACTGACAAAGAAATGATCAGTCTATAACTTTAATGGTAGGTTTATTTGAACAGTGAGAGACAGAATAACAACAACAAAATCCAGAAAAACGCATGTCAAAAATTTTATAAATTGATTTCCATTTTAATGAAGGAAATACGTATTTTACCCCTCTGAAAAACATGACTTAGTACTTGGTGGCAAAACCCTTGTTGGCAATCAGAGGTCAGACGTTTCTTGTAGTTTGAAGGTTTGCACACATCTCAGGAGGGATTTTGTCCCACTCCTCTTTGCAGATCTTCTCCAAGTCATTAAGGTTTCGAGTCTGACGTTTGACAACTCAAACCTTCAGCTCCCTCCACAGATTTGCTATGGGATTAAGGTCTGGAGACTGGCTAGGCCACTCAAGGACCTTAATGTGCTTCTTCTTGAGCCACTCCTTTGTTGCCTTGGCCGTGTGTTTTGGGTCATTGTCATGCTGAAATACCAATCCACGACCCATTTTCAATGCCCTGACTGAAGGAAGGAGGTTCTCACCCAAGATTTGACGGTACATGGCCCCGTCCATCATCCCTTTGATGCGGTGAAGTTGTCCTGTCCCCTTAGCAGAAAAACACCCCCAAAGCATAATGTTTCCACCACCATGTTTGACGGTGGGGATGGGTCATAGGCAGCATTCCTCCTCCTCCAAACACAGCGAGTTGAGTAGATGCCAAAGAGCTCCATTTTGGTCTCATCTGACCACAACCCTTTCACCCAGTTGTCCTCTGAATCATTCAGATGTTCATTGGCAAACTTCAGACAGGCATGTATATGTGCTTTCTTGAGCAGGGGGACCTTGTGGGCGCTGCAGGATTTCAGTCCTTCACGGCGTAGTGTGTTACCAATTGTTTTCTTGGTGACTATGGTCCCAGCTGCCTTGAGATCATTGACAAGATCCTCCCGTGTAGTTCTGGGCTGATTCCTCACCGTTCTCATGATCATTGGAACTCCACGAGGTGAGATCTTGCATGGAGCCCCAGGCCGAGGGAGATTGACAGTTCTTTTGTGTTTCTTCCATTTGCGAATAATCACACCAACTGTTGTCACCTTCTCACCAAGCTGCTTGGCGATGGTCTTGTAGCCCATTCCAGCCTTGTGTAGGTCTACAATCATGTCCCTGACATCCTTGGAGAGCTCTTTGGTCTTGGCCATGGTGGAGAGTTTGGAATCTGATTGATTGATTGCTTCTGTGGACAGGTGTTTTTTATACAGGTAACAAACTGAGATTAGGAGTACTCCCTTTAAGAGTGTGCTCCTAATCTCAGCTCGTTACCTGTATAAAAGACACCTGGGATCCAGAAATCTTTCTGATTGGGAGGGGGTCAAATACTTACTTCCCTCATTAAAATGCAAATCAATTTGTAACATTTTTTACATGAGTTTTTCTGGATTATTTTGTTGTTATTCTGTCTCTCACTGTTCAAATAAACCTACCATTAAAATTATAGACTGATCATTTCTTTGTCAGTGGACAAACGTACAAAATCAGCAGGGGATCAAATACCTTTTTTTGTTGTTATTCTGTTATTGTTGTTATTCTGTCTCTCACTGTTCAAATAAATCTACCATTAAAATTATAGACTGATCATTTCTTTGTCCGTGGGCAAACATACAAAATCAGCAGGGGATCAAATACTTTTTTCCCCTCACTGTACCATCACCCTCTCTCCCTCTTTGAATTCTGTCTGTCATGAGCTTTCTTCTGCTGCAGCTGGTGCTTTGCCACAGTGCTTGACAAGTCTGGTTTCAACGATGTCAGGCAGGTATGTGGTTGGCATTTCAGAAACAGTTCAACTGGTGTACATTCTGTTACTGTGTGTGGTGTGTTACGGTAAGTAAACAGGAACCGGGGAAGCCTTTGGTGGGTGGGCACAGACTGAACCTCGAGTCTAGTCCAGGCCTTCTTAAAGGTTTGCACAGCTCTCTCCGCTGTTCCGTTTGATGCCGGATGGTAAGGTGGTGACAGGATGTGCCTTACTCCGTTGTTCTTGAGAAACATTTCAAATCGTTTGACGTGAAAGGAGGGCCATTGTCCGATACGAGCTCCTTGACTAGTCCAAAGGATGCGAACAGGTGTCTGAGAAGATTGATGGTCTTCTCAGCTGTGGTAGGTTGAGTAGGGAACACTTCCATCCATTTGGAATGGACATCGACGACAACAAGGAAATGTTGCTTGTCAATCTCTGCGTAATCCACATGGATGCGTTCCCAAGGTGTAGCTGCCCAGGACCATGGATGCAGAGGTGCAGCAGCAGGCTTGTTGCGAACAGCTTCACAAGGTGAGCAGTGGCCTACATGCTGTTGAATGTCCTGATCCAGTCCAGGCCACCACAGATAACTGCGAGCGAGTGCTTTCATTCGAGTGATCCCTGGATGTCCCTCATGCAGGTCAGATAGCAGTCTCCTCTGGAATTTGTGAGGTACCACCACCCTTGATCCCCACAGAACACATCCTTGATCAGTAGACAATTGGTCTTTCTTGTCGATGAATGGACTAAGGTTATCGTCATTTACAAAGGTTGGCCAACCGCCTAATGTTAAGTCCAAGACTTTGGAAAGCACTGGGTCTTTCCTCGTTTCCTCTGCTATGTCTGAAGCAGATATGGGCAGTTCGTCAATGAGAGAGATCTGGAAGACTGCTCTATCATCTTCACTGTCGGAGTCACTATTGCATGGTAGTCTTGATAGTGCATCTGCATGATCACTGGATCGTCTGTACTCGATCTCGTAGTCGTAGGCTAGCAATATCTGAGCCCAACGTTGCATTCGAAGTGCAGCAAGGGTTGGTATAGCTGATTTTAGTCCAAGGATGGCCAACAGAGGCTTGTGATCTGTCAGCAGTTGGAACTTCCTTCCGTAAAGGTATTTGTGAAACTTCTTCACTCCGAATATTATGCTCAGGGCTTCCTTTTCAATTTGAGCATAATTTCTCTCACTTGGTGACAGAGTCCGTGATGCAAATGCAATAGGGTGTTCTTCACCTGATGGTAGATCATGTGAGATGACGGCCCCTACTCTGTATGGAGATGCATCACATGCGAGTCTCAGCTTCATCTCTGTGTTGTAGTGGGCAAGCCACTTGCTCTTTAGCAGACGCTGTTTGCAAGTCTTGAATGCTTCTTCACATTGTGGGGACCAATTCCAATTTGTATCAGCCTGCAGCAGTCGGTGAAGCGGATGCAACAATGTGGACAAGTTTGCCACAAACTTTCCGTAATAGTTCACTACAAATGTGCTCTCCAATGGTTGGTGCTGACACGAGGATGTCGTCCATGAAGCACACAATTTTGTCGATACCGTCCAAGATCTGATCCATTGTGTGTTGGAATATCGCTGGAGCTGTCAAGATTCCATAGGCCAACAGATTGAATCTGAATAGCCCCTTGTGTGTATTGATGGTCAGAAACTGTTCTGACTCCAGATCCAGCTTCAGTTGCTGATAAGCAAATGACAGGTCCAGCTTACTGAAAACCTTCCCACCAGCTAGAGTGGCAAACAGATCTTCAGCGTTTGGTAATGGATACTCCTCTGGTAGTATCCAGTGATTTACTGTGACCTTGAAGTCTCCGCACATTCTGACGGTCTTGTCTTTCTTTGGCACTACAACGATCGGAGCGGCCCAGTCGCTCCTCGCTACTTTCGTGATTATGTTATTCTTCTGTAGGCGGTCCAGTTCCTTCTCTACTGCTTCCTTAAGAGCACAGAGAACTGGACGTGGTTTGTGAAAGATAGGCTTGGTTCCTTCTTGCACTCTGACTTTTGCTGTGAAGTCTTGTATTTCGCCGTAGCCATCTTTGAAAAGTTCTTTGTGCTTCTCCAGCATGTTAGTGAGTGTAGCCTGACTCACTGGTTTGTCATTTCTCAGACTGAAGATTTCTCCCCAGTTCAACTTGATCTTTTGTAGCCAGTTTCTGCCTAGCAAGGCTGATTTTTCTCCTTTGACAATGACAAGCGGTAGCGTCCACTCCTTCCCCTCATACTGGACTGGTACCTGGATCTGCCCTAACACAGGAATAGTGTCACCAGTGTATGAAGAAAGGCGGATGGACGCTGGCTGAAGAGGACACTCTTTCAGTTTTTCTTTTTAGAGTCTCTCTGGAACCAGAGATACAGACGCTCCGATGTCCAGCTGCATTTGTACTGGTTTTCCTGCTAACTCCATGCTGAGATAGATTCCATATTTTTGTTGTTGAGCTGTGTACACTGTGAACAGTTCCATTACTGTTTCAGTTGTACCTTCCTCTTCTTGTGCTGCATCTGACACTTTGTGCGCTCTTGCTGTGCGTTTCGGAGCTTTACACACTCTCTGTAAATGTCCAACCTTTCCACAATTGTGGCACTTTTCATTTTGGAATCGACATTCACTGTGCTGATAATTATCTCCCCCACATCTGTAGCAACTTGGCTTAGACCTTTGAGATGTGGGCTGCTTTGTTCTTGTGTAACCTTGAGGACGGGACTGAGAAAAGTGACTTTTGTGAGCCTTTCCCACCACGTACATCACTGACCTTGTGAACACCTTTCTGACGTTCTGCATGTCCCGATAGCTCAATAGTATCCCTGTGGGCAAGCTCGAGTCCAAGTGCGATATCACAGGCTTTCTTAAAGGTCAGGTCCTTCTCTGACAGAATCCTTCTGTGATATGCTTCACCTGTGAGACCACATACAAACTTGTCTCGAAGAGCATCATCAAGAAATTGTGCAAACTCACATGTACTTGCCAGCCTTTTCAAAGCAAGGATGTAGTCAGCCACAGTTTCCCCTCGACTCTGGTGACGTTGGTAAAATCTGAAACGTTCTGCAATGAGAATTTGCTTAGGCTTGAAATGCCTTGAAAGAGTTTCATTCAGTTCTGCATTGGTCAACTCCACTGCTTTTAGTGGTTCAATGAGACCTTTCAGCAATCCATACTTAGTTGCACCCAAAACACTGAGAAATACGTCTGCTTTCTTTTCATCTTTGATTTCATTTGCAGCCAGCCAACACTCAAAACGTTCTAAATAGGAATCAAAATCCTCTTTTGTAGCCTCAAACTCTGGTACTCGACCAATGGTTGCCATTTTCAGTTAATTGTCCAGTTTCCTTATTCCTTGTATTCCTTAATTTTCTGAATTTTCATCTAATTCTTCACTTCAGAAGTTTCTGCAATTACTTCATTCACTGCACTCATTTGTAATAATGTACACACCGTGTTACGTTTCTTCTTCCTTTTTTTCTTGACAATATTTCTCCACTGAGATCGCCTAATTTCAATGGGTTCAATGACTGTTTTTTTATTTAACCACCAGGGGGCAGTGTCGCTATTCTGGACTCCAATAGTCTTGCTACTTGGCAGCTCCTGAACACTGTACCTACTAGCAGTGCTTAGCCTTTTCTACTGGCGAAAGAAAATTACAAATAACTGACGAATGACATTATTTTGAGTTTCATTACTCACGCAACATTCTTCCCTTAAAGCAATGTCCGTTTAAGAAGTTCAATCACCTCGTCGCCACTGTAATATTTGTGTTGTGGAGAAATGACCAGGCAGGAGACGGGAGTACAGTTAGTTTTCCTTTAGTCAAAACCTCTCGTGCTCTACAGCCCCCGGCCCAATAGTGCGCATGTGCATTTCCTATTAGGTGTAGTAACGTAACACTGCCGTAATACATTACTGCTTAGTAACAGCATAGTAACTAATATAAACAGATGTAGATCCCAGATACTACAATTGACATACCTGCTTCAGAAACTTATGATTAGAGAAAGCATCATACAAGTATTTAGTACCCCAGTGACCAACCTCCCAATCTGAATTATGACCTTCAACCCCTGACCTCTGGCCCCTCTCACCGGAGCACTGCAGGCCCTGGCGGAACAGGCCCTTAAGGAGGTGGTAGCAGTGTTGGCACACGGTGGGCTTGGTGTAGCTGTGGATGTGGAAGGTGTGTGGCACCCTGGCCCTGCCCGCCACGCCACCCGTTCCCTGGACCACCCCCAGCCACACCGGTTGATCTGCCCACGACGGAGGTCTGGGCCTGGGTTTGGACATACTAATCTGGAAGAGAGAGAGAGGGGGAAATGGAGAGGGGGGTGTTAGGGTTTGACCAACTATTTGTTTGCATAACCTATATAATATAACACAGATGCTATAATAATAAGTTTATTAACTATAAGATAATTGAATACTGCTATATGTTAAGAGGAAGTGGCTCATGTGATGGTGGGTCATGTGGACAGAATGCTGATGCTTTAAAACAGGGTTTTGCAAGAGCTTTTCTATAGAATAATAGCAATAACAGGATATGGGTGAAAGGTATATGCAGGGGGGTGTAAGGGTTTTAGAGAACTGTGCATTTTGCCGTCACAAGATGAGACATCCGCCAGAGACAACAGCTACGCCAGGAAACAGGAGTGCGTCTAGAGGTTGGGACCAACCTGCACGCCAACGATAGGCTGGAATAAGTCTAAACCATATTCTAGCCTCTACTAAGACAGGCCCTCATGGAGAGGGAACTAAGCTAAGTCTGTCCAGTATTTAAGGAAGAACTTGTGATGTCATATCAGTTCTCTGTTTTGCCCTGCGAGGTGTTACAGAGAGCCCGTATTTACGAGCCACATATTTACCATTCAAGTGTTTGCATTAATTAAAGTACAAAGAACTCAGAAGTTACTCTGTGCTGACTGTTTTGTTCTGATACTAGATTCGAATTGACGCAACTTAACAGGGGAGAGGAAGAGGGAGAAAGACAAAGGGAGGGAGAGAGAGAATAACAGAAAGATTACATGTCAGATTTTAGAATCACACACAAATGTCACTCTTAAAAA
The DNA here is from genome assembly GCF_901001165.1 of Salmo trutta. Taxonomy (NCBI): domain Eukaryota; kingdom Metazoa; phylum Chordata; class Actinopteri; order Salmoniformes; family Salmonidae; genus Salmo; species Salmo trutta. The sequence continues at coordinate 53,596,652 of NC_042961.1, read as the reverse complement.
GCGGAATGGATTCGGCCCATAATGACTGGTGCTGACCTCCTCCATACTGCCCCCTGCAGGTGTGGAGAGGGAGTGTGTCCGGGGCCTGGCAGGGGGGAATAAGGACAGGCTGGGGCCACACACACGACGGCGTGCACGCCTACAGTCACTAGGCAACTGCAGCGCACAGCGCTTATGAAAGTCTAACCCGCAACCTACAGAGACGAGAGAGGATAGAGATGTGAGACATAATTAAGACAAAATCTATTTAGGTAAAATGGTAGATACGACAAAGAATTCAACATGAAATAAATAGTGAAGGTTCTTACTGCGATTAATGACATGAAGGATGAATTATTACTGTACCTACTTTCCTACCTTCACATTTTAACCCTTGACGTACCAACCCCCACAGCATCTCCCCACAGTGATGACAGAAGGTGGGGGTGCGATATGATTGGACAGCCAGGGAGTGTGGGCGGATCTTTATCTCCGTCACAGTAGCTGATCCTGAGTCAGATCAGAAAGAGCAGATATTCCATTACTTTATGTGGACACTTAACGTACTACATTTCAGTACATTCAATGAACCATATGTGGGCCCTGGTCATAAGTAGGGCACTACAAAGGGAATAGGGTGCCATTTGGGACACAAACCCCGGTCTGACCTGAGAGGATGATCTCTATCAGGTCGCCGTCCAGCAGTGCATCCTGGTCCGTGAGTCTGTGGAGGAGGTGTTCCAAGCCTGTCTGGTGTCTGAACAGGAGGACCTTCTCCCCAACACCCACCACATTACAGTCTGGAGCCTGCAGTACACAGGTAGGGACATGATCAATCAGTTAGTCAATAAATCTAGAAATCGGTTGATCGATCAATCAAGGCAGAGCAGAGCAGGAGAGACAGATTAAAGAGGAGGTCTGTCTGGTTAGCATCATCGAAAGCATGCAGACAGACGTTGGCATTGAGGGAGGGGTAGGCCATTATAGAGAGAGACTGGTCATGGAACAATGTGAGTGCTGTCGTTAGGGGCGGCAGGTAGCCTAGTGGTTAGAGCGTTGGGCCAGTAACCGAAAGGTTATTAGATCAAATCCCAGAGCTGACAAGGTAAAAATCTGTCGTTCTGACTATGGCAGTTAACCCACTGTTCCTAGGCCGTCATTGTAAATAAGAATTTGTTCTTAACTGACTTGCCTAGTCAAATAAAGGTTAAATTAAAAAAATTCAAATGAGATGGAAACAAGTGTGAGTGTGTTTGTTTGGGTGTTTGTTCCTATAGACAGGAAAGACAGGAGTGCAATGATCTGAGAGATACAGATTATTCACACAAACCGCATACAAAGTTCTTACACAAAGACTACACGGGCCAACTGACCTGCTGCCTGGAAACAGTCAGAAGATCAAAGGATAAGGGGGCTAATTTGAGCGAGACAGGCACGGAGGGGTGTGTGTGGAAGGCTGTGGTTGGAAAGTTAGCTGCAGACACAGCTAAACCACACGGCAGCCCCTCTGGCTGATGAAGTAACATGGCCATCTCTCACTGAGGTGAGGTAGAGACAGAGGGGGGGAGGGAGAGAGAGAGAGATACATTTTGGTAATCTCCATTGACCAAAATGTATTTGTGTGTGCTACAGTACATACATCCTCCATCAGAATCCCCTCACTACAAGAGAGCTTCTCCGTTCTAGAAGAGGAGAGCAATCATTTCCAGGTCCAAGGAAATGTTCTGATCTGCGGGGATCTTAATACTAGGACTAGAGAAGAACCAGATACCATTAGCACATGTGGAGACAAACACATACCTATAAACCTCCTCTGCCCTCATATCCACCCAGGAAGAACTTTGATAAAAACAACATAAATGGGAACCAGCTCTGTGGAACGCTGGGTCTGTGCATATGGAAGGCTACGAGGGGACTTTTTAAGGAGGTATACATACAGCTCTGCTCTTAGTAGTACTGAAGATGATGTCATCCCAGACTTAGATCCAGTGTCCTCCCCAGTCAGCCCACTAACACCACTATCAGACCATAGCAAAATTACAGCATACCTTAAAAGGGAAGAAGCAAACCAAAATGGAGAAGAGACCAGTAAATTACACAAGACCAATCAGTCCTATAGATGGACTAAGAATAGCATGGAAAACTACCACAAACCTGGCCCACACATCACCACAGTAAAGGAGGTGTACATTTGGGACCAATTTCTTGGGACACGTCCTCATCCAATTTTAAAAAGACACCTAAAATCAATCCAAATAAGACAAATTGTGAAAAATGATTTGATTATGATTGCAAATCCATGAAAATATATATATAGGAAACTACCTAACCAAAAACACAGAGAACCAGACAACCAGGAACTGAGCACTCAGTATTGGAAAACCCTAAAAGAATCCAGACAGACTCTCAGAACAAAGAAAGAACCACACATCAGACACCAACTTAATGATGTTGAGGAATCCATTGATTCAAACAACTGCTGGGGAAGTTGGAACTCCATAAACAAACTACACCGAGTAGATTTGGACATCCCAAACGGTGAGCTATGGAACCCTCACTTTGAAGAACTATATAGACATATTAAAGTGAATTCGCAAAAATAAATCTATGAAAACTGTAAATGATTGAATCAGCCATTAAAGACAACCAGAACCCGCTGGATTCCCCAGTAACCCTCCCTCATCCTCCACATACATCACCTGTTCTGCCAGTCACATTCTGTTAAAGGGCCCCAAAGCACACACATCCCTGGGTCGCTCCTCTTTTCAGTTCGCTGCAGCTAGCGACTGGAACGAGCTGCAACAAACACTCAAATTGGACAGTTTTATCTCAATCTCTTAATTCAAAGACTCAATCATGGACACTCTTACTGACAGTTGTGGCTGCTTTGTGTGATGTATTGTTGTCTCTCCCTTCTTCCCTTTGTGCTGTTGACTGTGCCCAATAATGTTTGTACCATGTTGTGTTGCTACCATGTTGTTGTTATGTTGATGCCATGCTGTGTTGTCACGTGTTGCTGCCTTGCTATGATGTTGTCTTAGGTCTCTCTTTATGTAGTGTTGTGTTGTCTCTCTTGTTGTGATGTGTGTTTTGTCCTAGTTATATTGTATTTATTTATTTATTTTAATCCCAGGCCCCCGTCCCGGCAGGAGGCATTTTCCTTTTGGTAGGCCATCATTGCAAATAAGAATTTGTTCTTAAATAAAGTTAAATAGTTAAATAAAGGTTAAATAAAAACAAATCAGAAAAAAATACAGGCCCTGCAAGTCAGAAATGCTTGTGATACTGACGGAATATTAAACGAAATGATAAAATACACACACCACAAAATGTAGCACTTCCATATTCAAAATATTTATTTCCCTGACCTCTTTTGGTAATTTAGACACATTTCATCCAAACAATTACCATTTGTGTCAACAGCAACCTGGGGAAAATATTTGGCACCGTCATGAACAGCAGATTCTTTCACTTTCTCAGTGAAAACAATGTCCCGAGCAAAAGTCAAATTGCATTCCTACCAAATGATCAAACATCAGAACGCATTTATACCCTACAAACCCTAACTGATAAACGTGAATCAATACATTTCTCCTGCTTTGTGGATATCCAATTTGGCATGAAGACATTTTTCTCAAACGAATTGGAAAAACACATGTCATCAAATCAATGTATAGAAACAGTCAAAATTGGAAATAAACATAGACATGTATTTTCCCAAGGGTGCGGAGTGAAACAACTTGAACCCAAGTCTATGTATTCATATTCAGTATATATGAATTGGCATAAACACTAGAACAACAGCCCCTGGTCTCACTCTTAACGACACAGAAATAAAATGGCTCCTGTATGCAGATGACCTGGTGCTACTGTCCCCCACAAAAGAGAGGTTACAGCAACAATTAGATCATCTGTAAACAGTTTTGTCAGACCTGGGCCCTAACAGTCAATCTCAAAAAGACAAAAATTATGATTTTCCAGAACAGATCCAGATGTCAGGGAAACCAATATCCATTTTTACTGGGCTCTACTCAGATACAACACACATCTACACATATTTAGGAATAAGAATCAGCCACAGAGGGAACTTCAACCTGGCTGTGAAGGAACTGAAAGACAAAGCAAGGAGGGCTTCTATGGCATTAAAAATATCTATTAAATTAAACATACCAATTAGGATCTGGCTCAAAATATTCAACTCAATAATATAACCAATTGCACTGTATTCCAGTGAAGTGTGGGGTCCGCCTACAAAAGAAGAATTTTACAAATGGGACAAACACCCAATTGAAACTCTGCAAGAGCATCCTCAGAGTACAGAGAAAAACTCCAAACAACGCATGCAGAGCAGAATCCTCAGATCCTCAAAAGGTTCTACAGCTGCACCATTGAGAGCATCATGACTGGCTGCATCACTGCCTGGTATGGCAACTGCTCGGCCTCCGACCGCAAGGCACTACAGAGGGTATAGTGCTTATGGCGCAGTACATCACTGGAGCCAAGCTTCCTGCCATCCAGGATCTCTATACCGGGTGGTGTCAGAGGAAGGACCTAAAAATGGTCAAAGACTCCAGCCACCCTAGTCATAGACCGTTATCTCTGCTACCGCACGGCAAGTGGTACCGTTGCACCATGTCTAGGTCCAAGAGGCTTCTAAACAGCTTCTACCTCCAAGCCATAAGATTCCTGAACATCTAATCGAATGGCTAAACAAACTATTTGCATTTGCATTAAAACTGCATTGTTGGTTAGGGGCTCATAAGTAAGCATTTCACTGTAAGGTCTACACCTGTTGTATTTGGCGCATGTGACTAATAAAATTTGAATCATTCCAATTTCCAGTTCTGATTATTATCCTAAAAAGAGACACCAAATGTTATTCACCTGCCAGCTGGTTCTGAGGCTCGGTTCACTAACCACTACCAACCCAACAAAGCCTCAGGCACTCACAATCTGGCCCAACCACAACAAAAATCTAAGTAATCTTTAATGCTATTTGACCACTGCGACTGATAGAAAACCGAGGAAAACACTATGTACAGACTTAGTGAGCACAGCACTGTCCATATATTGTATGTTATATTGTATGCTGCAAAAGAGTAGAACATTTCATACTAATACAATTGGTCAGAGAAAGAGATTTAGTTTAACAAGTAATATTTTTTATTCTCAAAAAGATGGGTGTGAAATGATTTTCAATACTTTGTGCACCTCCCCTTGCAAGAGGATAACGGCACTGAGCCTTTTTCTTTGATGTTTTATGAGATTGGAGACCACATTGGGAGGGATCTTGGACCATTCCTCCATACAGAATCTTTCCAGATCCTTGATATCCTTCGGTCTGCGCTTATGGACTCCCCTCTTTAATTCAAACACAAGGTTTTCAATGGGGCTCAAATCCAGAGACTGAGATGGTCATTGCAAAAAATGTTGGTTTTGTGGTCAATTAACCATTTCTTGGTGGATTCGGATGAATGCTTGGGGTCATTGTCTTGCTGGAAGATTCATTTGTGGCCAAGTTTCAGCCTCCTGGCAGAAGCAACCAGGTTTTTGACTAAAATGTTCTGGTACTTGGTAGAGTTCATGATGACATTGATCTTAACAAGGGCCCCAGGACCAGTGGAATCAAAACAACTCCATAACATCAAATATCCAACACTATATTTTACAGTAGATGAGGTTATTTTCTACACATGCATCCATCTTTCAACGCCAAACCCACTGCTGGTGTTGGTGGGCAAAGACCTCTATTTTTGCCTCATATCACCATAGAGCCGGTTCCAGTGCAGTTTAGCAAGCTCCAGGCGTTTACATTTCTTGATAACGCTCAATAAAGGCCTTTTAACCCCCCTTTTCTGGAAGCTTTTCCTTGCCTCCAGAACCATCTGGGGGGGGATACACAGGCAAGTTTACCACTGTTCAAGAGGTTTTAAACTTCTTAATTGCCGCTTTAATAGTTGTAAGTTATATTTTTAGCAAATTGGTTTCCACAATACAGTTTCTTAAAAAAGTAAAATGTTAATGCAGATTCAATTTTGTTTGATTTTATCTCTAAGAATCTTTAGTAGTAGCAATAACCTTTACACCTTGCATTTTGGGAAAAAAACGGTTACTTGTTAAACAAAATCTCTTTTTCTGAGCAATTGTATTAGTTTAAAATAATAAAATGTTCTCATTTATTTTGAGCAAATATTATAGCTCAGTATTTGTATTATTTATTTTATAGTATTTTTTTCTCATCTTTTTCAAGGGTGGCAATACTTTGTGAGGTGACTAGTATGTAGGTCTATGGGTTTACCTTGCGTTCTATGATCTCTGCAGCCAGTCTCTTGGCATGGCAGTAGCTGAGCTGCCCACCAGACACCCGAACCACCTCCCTGAAGAGGCCTAGCTGGAACTGGACCAGAGCAGTGCCGAGAGGAGCCTGGAGGGGCCCGGGGGCAGCGGTATGGGGGGGTCGACCTGGGGTACCAGGGCTGGACGGGGTCATCGACATGCTGGAGAGAGAACCTACATGTGCAGACACAGAGGGACATGGCAGAAAAGCAATAAACAATATGATTGATTGGTTTGTTAATGCATCAAACTATTGATTATTGTATATAGCACTGTTTAAATGAAAACTACTGAGGGCATGAATCTACTACACATACAACTTCTTCATGTAGTAGCTGCAAGTGAAGACATTTTGCTGGCACTTTAAGCTATGGAGAACATTTATCACTTCTTCATCAGTTTCCATTAACCTACAGTGATCATTGGTTTCCAATAGTGAAACAAAAGCTTACTTGATATTCCAGAGTCCATATGGTCCAGCTTACACCTTCCAGGCGTGATCTCCTCTCCTTCAACAGACACCTTAACATTCACCCTTAAAAGTACAGTTACTGTTGTGAACCTTTTCTTCACACTGGTGGGTTTGGTTTCCTCCTGTGAAGCTGTAGGCTTATAACAGTGACAGGAAGCCACTGAGAAACTCACCTCTGTGTGGTACATCCTCCACTACAAACACAGTTAACACCCTCAGCCCAGGGTGTGAACGAACGAACACACACACACACACACACACACACACACACACACACACACACACACACACACGTTTATGTGAAATAGAACTGGTAACTTGTGTTCCAGGATGCCCCTGGTTACACATGCAATATCTGTATTTAAAACTCATTTCAATCAAGCGGTTTCAAAGAGTTAAAAGAATGACGAAACAAACAGATCAGGATCAGTTTGAAAAGTGGAGTTTTTCCTTTATTGAACCTTTAATAAAATATACACAAGGCTGTTGGCCACTAACATTGATATCCCCCCCTCCACTCCTCCCTCCATGGCTATATTCTAGTTTCCATAGTGACACACTGATTCAGATGGTGAGGAGGGTGTTGTTACTTCTACATGAACATGTGATATACATTTGTAGGAGGAGCACTGTTTAGGTGTGTTCTTTGAAACATTTGTTGGTGTGTAAATACAGCATCTACAGACTACAGTCCAGTGTTTCAACAGACTTTTACATAGCTACACAACATGGGTGCTTGCACATGTTGAGTGTGACAGATCCACAATTCTGTACATTATTTGCTGCAATGAAAGTTAAAGCACTTTTCCATATTCCTCTCGCCAATGTTCCATTTTCTATTTCTTTTCAATCACTGAATCTCTCGCTTTTCTCACCGAACAGCACTTCATATTTCTATTTCCCCCGTTATCATTCATCATCAGTGTTCTCCTCCTCAGCCCTTCTAGCCTGTATTTGTCACATACTTAAGCTTTCGTTTCATCGGTTTCCCCAGTAAAAATCAATAATCCATCCCATCCCCACTTTACATTGCACTAGCAACACAATCAGGAGGTGAAACTCATTAGGACCACTCTCCTTCTCAAAGAAATATACTAATATACATTCTGTTGGCCAAGTATCTTGGCATCAGTCTTGGGACTCCTAACTCACAAACCAGACACTTAAAAAAAGCCAACACAACACAGTACACGGTCAACCTCTTCCCTCCCCGCCCCTCGTCAAAGTAAAACCCAACATTCAAATCATCAGAGTTCAACAACAATACCCCGCACATCGTCACTTGAGGTTGGAGCCAATCACAGACAAGAATAACACATAAATGATGAGAACATTTGGTGAAGGACTGCCATTGGTTAGATCAGAGATACGTTTTCTGTAAACCAATCAAATTCTTTCCAGACAACAAGTCATAATAAAGGATCATTGTTTATATAAAAAGATAAGGACATATCATGCTCTCATTACTCAGTAAAGGCCAACCAAGGACAGATAACTGCCGCTACTAGAACTAGAGGCCATGATACAGTACATACGGGATGCCTAATGCTTACCTCTTACAGAAACAGATGCACTGTATTGTAACATTTTAACTAATAAGAGGGCATTACAACTATGTAGAGATCTAATTATATTTGATTGGGGGAGAAACGTTGTGCTGTGGTAGACATGTGACCATGCATTTGCTAAAACCAACGCTCAACATAGGAGCACATTCACCTCCACAGCATCAGTCAGGCTAATAATGTGTTTTTCAGTATCAACAGCACCTGATCACTTTAGAAAAATGGGACTTTAGTGGTGGAGCTAAACAGGCATTTGTACCACACCTTGCTAACAGGCTGCACACTGACTGAGATACACTGGTACTGCTTGTCACATCAGCATTTCCAGTATATTTCCCAGGTCTGAGATTAACTAAGTTAGCCTGGTCTCGCCATTCATTAGTGCACACCGTATGAAACGTTTTTGCAACAGAAAATGAAAACTAGAGTTTCTTATTGTAAAAATCCAGGTAGTTCCTCCCTGTTTCAGTCCGTTTTCTTCCGTTTAGTGCCTAATGAATACGAACCTGGTCTCTGATATTTTTGACCTTTAGCCAACGCTTATCTGTCACATTCATAATTGTCTGACAAGGCAACGAACGGAACAGTAGTTGATTAGAGCACAAACATATCTGACCAGATCAGGCTATAGATTGAGGGAAATTCTAACCTCCATTTTGTCAAATTTTCACTTGATGTCAGTGGGACTAAGTAAAAATTGGACTAGAAGTCAGGACACCCATTAAGTGCCGATTTTCTCCCCGTTTCTCTCTTCACTCTTTTCTGACTGTCCTCTTCCAGCGTCTGTCTCCGAATCAGAGGTTCTCCTAACCTCTAACCAGTTTAAACAAAAACCTGTCTGTGCGCTATATACAAAGAAAGAAATAGAAAATAACTTAAACCTGTATATACATAACCATTCAGACGGCAAAAAGGAGAGGTTAAACTGGTCACTGCCGCTTTTTTCTCCCAGATGTTTAAATACACCGATTTATTTGACATCCCAAAAAGATTGTGTACCATCCGTCTTTTACCTCGCTGAAGTTTCTAACAGCTGTAGTTCATACCTCGTCTTAAAAACGTATATGATTTATATGGCTCTAGCACTGTGATTTCCATTGAATGGGTTGTTAGCGTTTTCAGTAATCACGCCACTAGTGAGCTGAGTGTGACGCTTCTGTAACAGAGTTAAGAATGTACCGTAATGCTCCGCAGCTAGCTTGAAACGTCGCCGATGGAGCTAACCAATTGGTACCGTTTGTATAGCTCAATCGTGTTCACACGTTGTCATGGAGGGCAGTCACGTGTGTTGCGAAGCAGAGGATCACTGGTTCGAGCCCGTGATGGAGACAGGGACGGTGGAGGAAGCTAAACCGTTAGCGGCACACTGACGTCGGTTACACTTCTCTAAGATAGGTAGGCTAGTTTTATTCTGATTTCTAAGGTTGAGTGTCTGCACGAGAGTGTGCGGGTTAAGATAGAAATCATAATAGAACTAGCCTACCTAAGGTTGAGTGTCTGCATGAGAGTGTGCGGGTTAAGATAGAAATCAGAATAGAACTAGCCTACCTAAGGTTGAGTGTCTACATGAGAGTGTGCGGGTTAAGATAGAAATCATAATAGAACTAGCCTACCTAAGGTTGAGTGTCTACATGAGAGTGTGCGGGTTAAGATAGAAATCATAATAGAACTAGCCTACCTAAGGTTGAGTGTCTGCATGAGAGTGTGCGGGTTAAGATAGAAATCAGAATAGAACTAGCCTACCTAAGGTTGAAATCAGAATAGAACAATATGGATTCTGTCATGATGCTATGCCTCAGACTCACCATGATGAGTGTCTTGTGCAAAGATTCCACGTTCTAGTAAGCAGCATGCCGTTTAAATATGATTTTCTGTACTTGTTTGATAGATGCCAGCGAAGTATACAGTGAAGCAGACACAGAGACGTCTGAGTCACTAAAAGCGTCAGGTCAGGTTTTTTTGCAATGCATTTTCTTGTTTCTTTAGAAAATATGTCTTGAATGCGAGTGTTGGATCTGAAGTGTGTTTTAATCGCTTTGGGAGGAAAACTGCCTCTCCTCATTGGGCTTTCCTCCTCCTGGTCCCATCATTGGACCTTCCTCCTCCTGGTCCCGCCTTCTGTCTCTGTTTAACCAATCAGGGAGCTGCGTCTTGACAAGTCCACATTGCTGGCACTCAGTCCTCTGCATTCTGATAGGCCGGTGTTGGCGTCCTGGAGAGAGGGAGGGAGAAAATAGAAAGGATGTTTTTATTTATTTATTTCACCAGGTAGGCCATTTGAGAACAACTTATCATTTACAACTGCGACCTGGCCAAGATAAAGCAAAGCACTGCGACAAAAACAACACAGATTTACACATAATCAAACATACAGTCAATAACACAATAGAAAAGAAAAATACAAGTACAGTGTGTGCAAATGTAGAAGAGTAGGGAGGTAGGCAATAAGTAGGCTCTAGAGATGAAAATAATTACAATGTTTGATAAAGGGTAGGCACCAAACAACATAGTGTTAACTAAATCTGACACTAATGAAAGTCAAATCATTTCATTCAGACGTATATCTCAGGAGCTCAGTGACAGCAGTCCTTGGCTGGTAACTAACAGGTTAATAGCTCAGTGACAGTGATGGACGGCTAACACCAGGTACCTGTGAGGGGTCTTCTGCACTCTTGTTGAGGAAGTTGAGGGAGCTGGCTCTCTTCATACTGAGGAACAGACAGACAGACAGACATTAAGGATTCAATTAGCCTCAATAGAAAACGTTTTATTGCCTGGGTTTTCCTTTTTAACATTAGGTTAGCAACTCAGGTGCCTTGTCGACTCCCCAATAAAGAACAAACCCCCTGAGGCAAACACAAAAATTATTCACACAGTATGAGCAGTGATGGGCTAAGGTGCAGACATACAGTCTCTCTCACCCTGGGTTGCGGGGCTCCTGGGGGCCACTGCCCTGTAGTTTCTTCACCAGCATCTCACTGCTCCTGCGCAGCGCTTCACGGATCTTCCCAAAGGAGCCGCTCCGACGCAACGAACCGTTACCTTCCTGAGAGAACAAGACAACCACTGCATATTAAGGAGTGGCCTCTAAAACAGAAAGTCAATTTTTATGCATGTTATTATTTTCAAATATGTTTTATTACTTAGAGTACTGTGCAAAAGTTTAAGGCAGGAGTGAAAAAATGCTGTAAAGTAAGAATGCTTTCTAAAATGTTTTTGAAAGAAATGCACATTTTCTGTCCATTAAAATAACATCAAATTGATCAGAAATACAGTGTAGACATTGTTAATGTCGTAAATGACTATTGTAGCTGGAAACGGCAGATTTTTAATGGAATATCTACATAGGCGTACAGAGGCCCATTATCAGCAACCATCACTCCCGTGTTCCAATGGCACATTGTGTTAGCTAATCCAAGTTTATCATTTTAAAAGGCTAATTGATCATTAGAAAACCCTTTTGCAATTATGTTAGCACAGCTGAAAATTGTTGTTCTCATTAAAGGAGCAATACAACTGGCCTTCTTTAGACTAGTTGAGTATCTGGACGATCAGCATTTGTGGGTTCGATTACAGGCTCAAAATGGCCAGAAACAAAATAACTTTCTTCTGAAACTCATCAGTCTATTCTTGTTCTGAGAAATGAAGGCTATTCCATGCGAGAAATTGCCAAGAAACTGAAGATCTCATACAATGCTGTGTGCTACTCCCTTCACAGAACAGCGCAAACTGTCTCTAACCAGAACAGAAAGAGGAGTGGGAAGCCCCGGTCTACAACTGAGCAAGAGGACAAGTACATTAGAGTGTCTAGTTTGAGAAACAGAGGCCTCACAAGTCCTTAACTGGCAACTTCATTAAAATAGTACCCACAAAACACCAGTCTCAACGTCAACAGTGAAGAGGCGACTCCGGAATGCTGGCCTTCCAGGCAGAGTTCCTCTGTCCAGTGTCTGTTCTTTTGCCTATCTTAATCTTTTATTTTTATTGGCCAGTGTGAGATATGGCTTTTTCTTTGCAACTTTGCCTAGAAAGCCAGCATCCCAGAGTAGCCTCTGCGGGTACGATTTAATGAAGCTGCTAGACTTGTGAGGCATCTGTTTCTAATGGGCCTCTGTACGCCTATGTAGATATTCCATAAAAATAAATATGCCGTTTCCAGCTACAATAGTAATTTACAACATTAATGTCGACTGTATTTTTGATCAATTTGATGTTATTTTAAAAGGACAAAAAAAATGTGGCTTTTCTTTCAAAAACAAGGACATTTCTTAGTGACCCCAAACTTTTGAACGGTAGTGTACATCAAATCATTATTTGGTGTGACCACCATTTGCCTTCAAAACAGCATAAATTCTTCTAGGTACACTTGCACAGTTTTTGGAACTCGGCAGGTAGGTTGTTCTTCTGTGGATTTAGGCAGCCTCAGGTGCTTCTTTCTCTTCATGTAATCCCAGACAGACTCAATGATGTTGAGAACAGGGCTCTGTAGGGGCCATACCATCACTTCCAGGACTCCTTGTTCTTCTTTACGCTGAAGATAGTTCATAATGACTTTCGCTGTATGTTTGGGGTCGTTGTCATGCTGCAGAATACATTTGGGGCCGATCAGATGCCTCCCTGATGGTATTGCATGATGGATAAGTATTTGCCTGTACTTCTCAGCATTGAGGAGACTATTAATTCTGACCAAATCCCCAACTCCATTTGCAGAAATGCAGCCCCAAACTTGCAAGGAACCTCCACCATGCTTCACTGTTGCCTGCAGACAGTCATTCGTGTACCGCTCTCCAGACCTTCGGCGAACAAACTGCCATCTGCTACAGCCAAATATTTTGACCCATCAGTCCAGAGCACCTGCTGCCATTTTTGCTGCACCCTAGTTCCTGTGTTTTCGTGCATAGTTGAGTCGCTTGGCCTTGATTCCAAGTGTGAGGTATGACTTTTTGGCCGCAAGTCTTCCATGAAGGCCACTTCTGACCAGACTTCTCTGGACAGTAGATGGGTGTACCAGGGTCCCACTATTTTCTGCCAATTCTGAGCTGATGGCACTGCTGGACATCTTCCGATTGCGAAGGGAAGTAAGCATGATGAGTCTCATCTGATGCAGTAAGTTTCCTTAGCCGACCACTGCGTCTACTGTCCTCAAAGTTTCCCGTTTCTTTGTGCTTCTTCAAAAGAGCTTGGACAGCACATCTGGAAACCCCTGTCTGCCTGGGAGAGACCTTGCTGATGCAGTATAACTACCTTGTGTCTTGTTGCTGTGCTCAGTCTTGCCATGGTGTATGACTTTTGACAGTAAACTGTCTTCAGCAACCTCACCTTGTTAGCCGAGTTTGGCTGTTTCTCAACCAGTTTTATTCTTCCTACACAGCTGTTTCTGTTTCAGTTAATGATTGTGTTTCAACCTACATATTGGATTGATGATCATTAACACCTGTTTCATATAATTGTTTAATCATACGCCTACAAATCCCTGACTTTGTACAAGTGTACCTACAACAATTGATGCTGTTTTGAAGGCAAAGGGTGGTCACACCAAATATGGATTTGAAGTAGATTTTTCTTCTGTTCACTCACCTTGCATTTAGTTAATTGATAAATATAATATATTAACATGTCTATTTTTGAAAGCATTCCTACTTTAGAGCATATTTTCACACGTGTCTAAAACTTTTGCACAGTACTGTATATCAATGTCTTTATCAGGCACAACAAACACACTAGATTTAAGCTACATAGCAAATTTTAATTGTTGCTATTAAAAAAAGAGAACTTCATTTTTCAAATTTACGGGCGATTCACAATATATATCACAATAGTTTTTTCTATAAAATCAGCTTTGTTGCACAATTAAAGGTATATACACTGCATTTCCAACAGTTTGGGATACTTTTATGAATTCAGGGCTTGTAAAATTATACCTAGGCTAAATATAATCCTTCAACCATAAGACCCACTAATAATAACATTAGTTGAACCTGCTTTTTTGAAATAATCACTGATAAAGCATTCAAGTCTGTCTATGAATATGCCCCTTTTGTTACAAATGTAACCAGAACCATGCACATCTACGAATAATGACCAACCTCTGGTAGCAGGTATTATAGAAAATGAACACAGGTCTCATTAACAATCTCTCAAGCACAAGCCCATGGCTAATCTTTATATTTAAAGTCTGGCCAACTTGGATCTATTTGCTTGCTAACAAGTTAGAACAGTTGAACTGTTATGAATACCCCCGCCAGTCCGTCTCCAACTGTTTGAACAACATAGCCTGTTCATTTTGTTAAGTTGTTGAAATCAAGTGGTCTACCTGGATAAGAAGATGCTTATTTCTCAGAATGAAAATGAGTTGGCAATTCCTTAAACAAATGTATATTTTTATGCTCATTGCACATTTCTAAAACACAGACTAGACAGCTAGCACATAACAGTCTGTGGCTAAAATGCTGCTCGCATTTTCCACAATCATGTTCATTGATACTCTCGTTTTAGTAGGGTCTGCTCTGTTCTGAAAGTTGGGAGTTGAGACAAAGAATGTATTGTAAAGTAAAAGTTAAGTTCTCCTCTATTACAGTAAAATTATGTCTGAATGTGTTTCGTGTGTCTAGAAGACCGGTTATGTCGGACCAAACCTCAAATGCAAATTGCGAATTTAAACTGCTTGTTGTCAGAGAGAAATAAGTGACATTTAGTCTCTTTGTTGCGAGTGGTAGGGGAGGGGCTTGGTGTCTGTGTGAAGGTGCACAGTACACACAGCACAGAAGGAGCGAAGGAGACGAGACCATAAAACATTGATTCTTGCTAAAAACATGTATTGGAATTAATTCGATATATAGCCCAGCCCTAATTTGACTGTATGTTCACTCTTACGAATGCTTCATCTTTCAACAACAATAAGACAAAGGAGGTTCGTACCCCGTTCCACTCTGCTCCGTCGTCCCCCTCACAGTCCCCCCGCTGGGGCCCGTTGAGACCCTCCCGGCTCTGCCGTCGCTCAGCCCCTCCTGGGGCCCCATCCTTCAGGAGCTCCACCACCTTACTCTGGTTAATGGCATCTATACCCTGGGGGGGAACATGATAATGAATCCTAAATGTCAGCAGGGTTGAAACAGAGTGTATGTGAGAGCTTCAAGACTCTAGACTACAGCCTTTGATAATTGCACTGTCAGTGTCTCAGTGCTTGTACCTTCTTTTTCAGTGATTGTGTAGGACCTGCTTTTTGAATGATTGCATAGTAAAAGCTTTTTTGACTGAATGTGCAGTAACTGAGTGATAGCGTAGAACTAGTATCTGATAGCAATAGCGTATCACTGCTAGTACCTGATAGCGCCTGACAGTGAATGACTAGCGCCTGACAGCGACGGTGAATGACTAGCGCCTGATAGCGTAGTACTAGCGCCTGATAGCGTAGTACTAGCGCCTGATAGCGTAGTACTAGCGCCTGATAGCGTAGTACTAGCGCCTGATAGCGTAGTACTAGCACCTGATAGCTTAGTACTAGCACCTGATAGCATAGTACTAGCACCTGATAGCATAGTACTAGTACCTGATAGCATAGTACTAGTACCTGATAGCATAGTACTAGTACCTGATAGCATAGTACTAGTACCTGATAGCATAGTACTAGTACCTGATAGCATAGTACTAGTACCTGATAGCATAGTACTAGTACCTGATAGCGACAGTGTATTACTAGTACCTGATAATGACAGTGAATTACAAGTCCTGGATAGTGTAGTACTAGTACCTGATCGTTTAGTACTAGTACCTGATCGTGTAGTACTAGTACCTGATCGTGTAGTACTAGTACCTGATCGTGTAGTACTAGTACCTGATCGTGTAGTACTAGTACCTGATAGTGATAGCGTACAACTAGTAACTGATAGTGACAGTGAATTACAAGTCCTGGATAATGACTTACTAGTAGAAGTCGGACGATTAATTAGGGCCGATTTCAAGTTTTCATAAAAAACAACATGTTGACACCTTTATTTAACTAGGAAAGTCAATTAAAAACACCTTCTTATATTCAATGACGGCCTAGGAACAGTGGGTAAACTGCCTTGTTCAGCGACAGAACGACAGATTTTTACCTTGTCAGCTCGGGGATTCAATCTTGCAACCTTACGGTTAACTAGTCCAACGCTCTAACCACCTGCTTTACATTGCACTCCACGAGGAGCCTGCCTGTTACGCGAATGCAGTAAGAAGCCAAGGTAAGTTGCTAGCTAGCATTAAACTTATCTTATAAAAAACAATCAATGAGTCATAAACACTAGTTAACTACACATGGTTGATGATATTACTAGTTTATCTAGCCTGTCCTGCGTTGCATATAATCGCTTAGGTACATGTTGCTCCAATGTGTACCTAACCATAAACATCAATGCCTTTCTTTATATCAATACACAAGTATATATTTTTAAACCTGCATATTTAGTTAATATTGCCTGCTAACATGAATTTCTTTTAACTAGGGAAAATGTGTCACTTCTCTTGCAACAGAGTCAGGGTATATGCAGCAGTTTGGGCCGCCTGGCTCGTTGCGAGCTGTGTGAAGACTATTTCTTCCTAACAAAGAGAGCCGACTTCGCCAAACGGGGGATGATTTAACAAAAGCGCATTTGCGAAAAAAGCACAAATGAATGTACCTAACCATAAACATCAATGCCTTTCTTAAAATCAATACACAGAAGTATATATTTTTAAAACTACATATTTAGCTAAAAGAAATCCAGGTTAGCAGGCAATATTAACCAGGTGAAATTGTGTCACTTCTCTTGCGTTCATTGTACGCAGAGTCAGGGTATATGCAACAGTTTGGGCCGCCTGGCTCGTTGCGAACTAATTTGCCAGAATTTTACGTAATTATGACATAACATTGAAGGTTGTGCAATGTAACAGGAATATTTAGACTTATGGATGCCACCCGTTAGATAAAATACGGAACGGTTCCGTACATCACTGAAAGAATAAACGTGATAGTTTCCGGATTCGACCATATTAATGACCTAAGGCTCGTATTTCTGTGTGTTATTATGTTATAATTAAGTCTATGATTTGATAGAGCAGTCTGACTGAGCGATGGTAGGCACCAGCAGGCTCGTAAGCATTCATTCAAACAGCACTTTCGTGCGTTTTGCCAGCAGCTCTACGCAATGCTTCAAGCATTGCGCTGTTTATGACTTCAAGCCTATCAACTCCCGAGATTAGGCTGGTGTAACCCATGTGAAATGGCTATTTAGTTAGCAGGGTGCGCGCTAATAGCGTTTCGAACGTCACTTGCTCTGCATGGGTAATGCTGCTTCGAGGGTGGCTGTTGTCGATGTGTTCCTGGTCCGAGCCCAGGTGGGAGCGAGGAGAGGGACGGAAGCTATACTGTTACACTGGCAATACTAAAGTGCCGATAAGAACATCCAATAGTCAAAGGTATATGAAATACAACTCGTCTAGAGAGAAATAGTCCTATAATTCCTATAATAACTACAACCTAAAACTTCTTACCTGGGAATATTGAAGACTCATGTTAAAAGGAACCACCAGCTTTCATATGTTCTCATGTTCTGAGCAAGGAACTTAAACATTAGCTTTCTTACATGGCACATAATGCACTTTTACTTTCTTCTCCAACACTTTGTTTTTGCATTATTTAAACCAAATTGAACATGTTTCATTATTTATTTGAGGCTAAATTGATTTTATTGCTGTATTATATTAAGTTAAAATAAGTGTTCATTCAGTATTGCTGTAATTGTCATTATTACAAATAAATTAAGATTAAAAATATATATATAAATAAAAATTACCAATAAAAAAATATATATATAAAAAAAAAAAAGTTATATATATATTTTTTTAATACAAAAATACTAAAAAAAAAATACTAAAAAATCAAAAAATAAATAATAATCAAATTAATCGTTATCGGCTTTTTTTGGTCCTCCAATAATCGGTATCGGCGTTGAAAAATCATAATCGGTCGACCTCTACTTACTAGTACCTAATATTGACAGTGAATTACTAGTACCTGATAGCGTATTACTAGTACCTGACACTGAATTACTAGCACCTAATAGTTTTTGTGAATTACTAGTACCTGATAGTGTATTCCTAGTACCCGATCGCGCATTACTAGTACCCGATCGCGCATTACTAGTACCCGATCGCGCATTACTAGTACCCGATCGCGCATTACTAGTACCCGTTCGCGCATTACTAGTACCCGTTCGCGCATTACTAGTACCCAATTCTGAACCTGACAACGTATTACTAGTACCTGATAATGTATCACTAATAATGTATTACCAGTACCTGACAGCGTATTACCAGTACCTGACAGTGTATTACCAGTACCTGACAGTGTATTACCAGTACCTGCTTGCGTGTCTTGGTAGAACACTCCTCCAGTGTCTCAGCTGCCTGTAATTTACCCTGTCTGCGGTACAGCGCCCCCAGGCTCTTCAGGGTGGTATTGACAGTAGGACTGACAGGAATGAAGTACATGTCAACATCATGTCATCATTAAACCACAATGTTAATATAATGTAAAACACTGAGTTCTGTGTATTTATCACCCATTCAAATTAAGTTTAATACTAAGTCTCACCTGTCAACTTTGCAGGCCTTGTACCAGCTCCCATACTCTACACAGGGACTAGCTTCCTTCCTCTTCCCCTGAGAGAGAAAGTGGGAGCGAGAGAGAAATAGAGAAAGAGATAAGAGACAGCGGAAAGGCCGGCAGAATAGAGGGGCAGTTAGCAGCAGTAGACATTAATTATGACCTCATAAAGCCTCTATTATTAATACATTAATATTCTCCGTCTTTATCTCAGTCCTATTGGTCTACCCATCCATCAGAGTTCATAAGCTGCCATTATCAGGTATCCAGTAGGACCATGGTTCAGATCAGTCATACTGCAGCTACCTTGCTCTCCTCTCTCTCCTCCGCATGCATCCAGATTGGCTTGTTGTCATCTGCAAGAGAAGGGGATGAAGAGAAGAGGGGATGAGTGGCACAGTTTTATTTGTATATTCATATATTTTGTTTCACGGACCACAACCATTTACCATACGTTATGAACCGTATACCACACGTATACCATATGTTATGAACCGTATACCATATGTTATGAACCGTATACCACACATATACCATATGTTATTAACCGTATACCATACGTTATGAACTGTATACCACACGTATACCATATGTTATGAACCGTATACCACATGTTATGAACCATATACCACACGTTATGAACCGTATTTCACACGTAATGAACCGTATACCATACGTTATGAACCGTATACCACACGCATACCATACGTTATGAACCGTATACCACACGCATACCATACGTTATGAACCGTATACCACACGTTATGAACCGTATACCACACGTTATGAACCGTATACCACACGTTATGAACCGTATACCACACGTTATGAACCGTATACCACACGTTATGAACCGTATACCACACGTTATGAACCGTATACCACACGCATACCATACGTTATGAACCGTATACCATACGTTATGAACCGTATACCACACGCATATCATACGTTATGAACCGTATACCACACGCATACCATACGTTATGAACCATATGGCCAGCCAATGACCACATGGTTTACTGGGTAGTCCCAGCCAGAATGGACATACTGTTGATTCACACCTCTTCTAATGCTACATAGAGTTGGAGGTGGTTGGTCTGGTGGTAAATGTAGTAGTAGGGTGCATCCCAAATGGCACCCTATTCCCACAGGGCTCTGGTCAAAAGTAGTGCACTACATAGGGAATAGGGTGCCATTTAATTAATAATAATTGATTGGATTTATATAGTGCTTTTCTCCCGAGGTACTCAAAAAGCTTTACACAGTAGGGGGAAACTCACCTCATACACCAGCAATGTGTAGCACCCACCTGGGTGTATGCATGGCAACCATTTTGAGCCAGAACATTCACCACACATCATCTATCAGGTGGAGAGGTGAGGAGTGATATATGCCAATTACGAATGAGGGCATGATTAGCTGGCCATGATGGAATGGGGCCAGGTTGGGAATTTAGGACGCAGCCCTAGTTTGTCAGTGAGTGTTGTGTTAATGTCCAGTGTAGGACTGCTGGTCGTAGGAGACTCACTGTTGACTGATCCAAACTCCTTCTCATGTGCTCTGGTTAGGATCTCTTTGTACAGAGACTCAGCATCCTTGAACTTCCCCTGTTTGAGGTAGCATGTAGCCTAGAGAGAGGAGATGAAACCTCAAATGGTTTTGATGCGAAAATACAACTCAATTCAATACACAAGCCAATAAATGTAACAATACCAAGATCGCAAAAAAACATCAGTCTGTTCAACTTGAATAAATCTCTCAGGGGAATTCATTACTGAAAATGTAGCTCTTCAACCATGTCTAGGCCCCCTCTCCCTCCCTCCCTCCCTCCTCACCAGGTTGTTCTTGGTCTTGGCTACGTTGGGGTCGTCAGCCCCCAGTTTGGACTGGTAGATCTCCAGGGCTTGTCTGTAATAATATTCCACCTCCTCGTACTTTCCCTGGTTCTGACACAGCAGGGCCAGGTTGTTCAGCTGCTTGGCCACATCAGGGTGGTACTTCCCCAGGACCTGAACACACAACCATTTAAAGACTTTACCTACAGGAAAGGACAAGTCATACATATAGTTTCACTTGTGAGTTATCATGGGCTATGAATTTATCTGACCACATGACCTAAACAGGAAAAACTCTTATGGTCCATACCTTCTCTCTGATCTCCAGGGCTCTCTTACAGAGGGGCTCAGCCTCCTTGTACTTGCCCCTCTTCCCGTAGAGTACAGCCAGGTTGTTGAGAGTGGCAGCTACCGCAGGGTGGTCCTTCCCCAGGGTCTTCTCTCTGATGGCCAGGGCATCGTTCAGCAGGTGGGCTGCCTCTTTGTACTTGTTCTGGTCCCTGGAACAAAACATCACATCATGTTAGAAGATTAATACATGTGCTACCTAGAATTAACCATTAAGTCTTCAGCCAGCTATTCATCTGAGCAAGTGTATCTAAAACTATCCACACATCTATCCATCCTACGCACACACACACACCTGTAGACCAGAGCCAGGATGTTGAGCATGGTGGCCACGTCAGGGTGGTCGTGTCCGGAGGTCTTCTCCAGGTCCTCCAGGGCCTGTTTGCAGAGGGGCACGGCCACCTCGTACCTCCCCTGGGAGGCGTACTGGATCACCAGGTTGTGGAGGGTCCTCAGGCGGGCCGGGATCTCATAGCCACCCTGCTGGGCCGCCACCTCTCCGCTGGGCTGGGCTGGAGGGGGGAGGGGAAACACAGCGGAGAAGGGAGGGGGGAGGGGAAACACAGCGGAGAAGGGAGGGGGGAGGGGAAACACAGCAGAGAAGGGAGGGGGGAGGGGAAACACAGCGGAGAAGGGAGGGGGGAGGGGAAACACAGCGGAGAAGGGAGGGAGGAGGGGAAACACAGCGGAGAAGGGAGGGAGGAGGGGAAACACAGCGGAGAAGGGAGGGGGGAGGTGAAACCCAGCGGAGAAGGGAGGGAGGAGGGGAAAACACAGCGGAGAAGGGAGGGGGGAAACACAGCGGAGAAGGGAGGGGGGAAACACAGCGGAGAAGGGAGGGGGGAAACACAGCGGAGAAGGGAGGGGGGAAACACAGCGGAGAAGGGAGGGGGGAAACACAGCGGAGAAGGGAGGGGGGAGGGGAAGCGTTAGAGGGAGAGCTGGAAGTCTCATTCTTTGTACATTGCTCCAACTGGACTTTACTCAATATGTCTATCGGCATTTGGGAATGAAACCCTGTGACATCATCAACGTTAGTGCTCTGCTGCAGCTGATGATGTACCAGGGTTGGGTTCTCTATTGCTCTCCTACACGTGTTGACTACAGTCTCTGGGTTGGACACATAGTAAACATATTAAGATTTTTTTTTAAACCATGTTAATCATTTAGACTTGTGGGATTCCCCTATATGGTCCTCTTCTTTATCAATGAATCTATCAAAACAGTCAATCATCATCATACCCTGTCCCTGGTCCTCATCGTTGGGGAACAGGTCGTCCAGGCTGTCTTTAGACGTCTCCCCTGCAGCCTTCTCCTCAGACTGTGACACGTCGTCGTCAAACTTCTTTATCTGGTTCATGAACTCCAGGTGCTTCTTCTCCTCCTCCAGCTGGGCAACACTCTGCTCACTACGCTGCAGCTTGTGCTGGGGGGAGGAGAGGAGAGGGGAAGAGAGGGGATATGAGTGTGAGGGAGGTGAAGCTCGACAAATGTTTTGCTTTGGAAGGGTTTAAAATGATAGCATACTCCAAAATCTAAATTGACGAGATGAGCCCACATCCCACACCATCGACAGTGTACGTTGGGACATGGACTCAAAACGTTTTAATCACTTTGGTCTAGAAACATCTGAAAACCATTGATATTAAGCGTGAACTACCAGTGCAAGCAGTATGTAGTGATATGCTGTACACGTACCTGTGTTCCTGCTAGCTCATCTCTTAACCACTGGTTCTCCTGACACAGTCGTCTGACCTGGGCTCTTAGCTTCTGTTTCTCTGACTCCACAGCACTCAGGTGACCCGACAGGGCAATGATCACCTGGGGAGAGGGAGGGAGGGATGGAAGGAGGGGTTAACCCTCTAGAGTCTAAGCCAGGGGGAGGGGTTCTACTAAGTTATAGAATTCTTATAAGGACCCATTTAGGTATCCCCCAAAAAATATAGTCATACAGTCATGCCTCATGGTCTGACAAACACCGCTGAAGCTCTGACACCTTTCACCGCAGATGCGGAAGGCCGATATCGGCGATTGAGACGATGCATGCAAAAAAAAAGATATCTCTAGCTTAGACAGACAGATATTTATGGGGATCTATATTATGCTAATTAGATTTCCAGCAAAGGCCACCGAAATTGATTCAAGAGGGTTAATTGAAGGAAGAGAGAAAGCTTTGAGAATGTTTTAGTTTCTAAAGAGTAAGCGGCTAGCCTTGGGGTGATGATCACCTGAAGAGAGGGACTTTGCTTGATCTATTTAACCTTTATCTAGGCAGGTCAATTAGGAGCTAACTCATTTTAAATGACAACCTGGCAAATAGGGGGGGGATGGATTAAAATAATACAGGAAAGCTTTGATAATGTTTTGGTTTCAAAGGGGGTGAGTGGTAGTCTGGGAATGCATGTGTATAATAATATTAATTTAGTGGGTGTTTATTTCTGTTCTATTTTACACATGTACAAGTGTGTATAAATACATGGTTTAATTGGAAATGTTTTTTTTGTTGCATATCCTATTATCAACGGAGACTCTGGAGCGATTAGGGTAAGTGCCTTGCTCAAGAGCACAGACAGATTTTTCACCTTGTCGGCTCGGGAATTCGAAGAGCAACCTTCCGGTTACTAGCCCAACGATTTAACCGCTAGGCTACCTCCCATGACTGACTGCTTGTTGTAACCTATTCTGAGACCAGTGCGAATAACGTCCTCTTTGGAGGACAATAATACATTGTTCTATTCTACTCTATTCAAAATAGGGTGGGGAGGTGGAGGAGTGAGTTGAGTCGGAGGGAAAGCTTTGAATGTCTTTTGGGACCTTCTTTTACGCATTTCATGTATTATCAGTCCATCAGTGTCTAAGGCAGATTCCCACTGGCACCTTCCTACAGGAAGAACAACTCCCCTATTCTCTATAATTCAACGTCCTCTCTTTCTATAAGAGACATTATTCTAAATAAATCCTCTCGTTGAGTCTTAGTCACACAATGTACCATGTCGTCGAGGACCAGAATCATCTTTTCCCCCTTCACTCATGATTTGTCATCATTGCATCATCATCATCATCATCATCCCGTACCTCTAAACCGGAGTAGTAAGCATCTTCCACTCAACCCCATCTCTCCTTGTCCCAATTATCTTTCTCACCCCCCTCACTGAATCCCTCAACACCTTCTTTCCCCCACATCTCTCTCCTACCTGTGCCTCTCCCAGGCCTAATTCTATGGCCTCCAGGCTCTTCCGCAGCAGGCCTGACTTCTCCTGGGCAGCAGGTGGCTGGGTGCAGTCCAGCAGGGACGTGAGGAGCTGGGCATGCTCCCCTCTGAGTGTCTCCAGTCCCTGCATCACAGTCTTTGTGTTGAGCACGATCTCATCCTGGGTCAGGCGCTCCAGGGCCTCCTCGCTGCGTGGGTACACCATGGTGGACATAACCTGAGTTCACACACACTGGAGGGGAGAGAGATTCGTTTTGAGTTAGCATATTCTTGTTTGAAGCTCTTAGAATCAAGGCTAGTTAGAGGAAGAGTCATCTAATCATATTACAAGACTTAAATTATGTCCGATTATGAGATTATTTCAAGGATGAGCATTAGAGGAACAAAATCCCTCAGAGATTTTGTTCACACAACTGTTCAGTCTGTTACCAACAAACAACCATGCCACAGTTCACTCCTCTGGGCCCCTGCCTCTGTTCCAATGGGACTCGAATCTTTTGAGCTTGAATAAACTAATAAATGAGCATTTCAGTTACAAAGCTATTCCATACAGTTTGCGTGGCACTACCTTTATAGTCAATCTTTATCGCGACTCGCGAGAACAGAATTGACTAAATGGAATCATGGAAGTTCAAGACACGCATCGTCGCAGACATAGCTGGCCCGAGCAGAAATGCGCGACTCCGCGACTTCTCCTCCACTCCTCTGCTGTAGACGCGCACCTGTTCTCCTCTCGCGCCCCCAAGCGGCCCTCGCCCACACATTCACCTCCCTCCTCCCTTCCCCACCCGCACAACCCATCGACTGCAATGCACCAATATGAGCGATCCCGTAATTTCCCATCCGATTGCCACAACTAACAAATCTCTCAAACGCTGTATGGAACGTTTGGCAATTTGCAGCTCTTGTTGTCGATCCATCTCACTGTCAATAGTAACCTAGTATATGGACCAACACACTTTCGGAATCGCCCCTCTCACGGGATAACAAGAAATGAGAGACAGAGGATCAATGAAGGAGATCGATAGAGCAGAGCATTACAAGGAAATAAAATACATTCAGTATTTTGAGAGACCTAATCTATTATAAGATCTTGGCCTATATCATACAAAGAATGATAGGCCTAAATGTCACACACAGGCTCGTGTCCTACAAAAAAACCCCACTAAAACACATAGAGGCAGGTTTGAGGCCCAGAACGAAATATGCTTCTGAAAGGGTTTTCTGCAATGGATGCGGTCGTGAGAGCAAAGTACAAAGTATCTATGCTAATTCAATGAGGACCATAACAATTTCCCCAACACTTAAAATAAGCGATGACTCGTCGAAACAGTGTAGCTAACAAAGACGAGTTCGATCGGCAACATTGTAGAGTGATATCACGAGCCTGGTCTGGGAGAGGACCACAGGTATGATTTAGTAGCCTAGCTCTCTCGAATGGACGTCAAAATATAAGCCAATACAATTCATATACTGTTAAAAATACACTGACAAACCTCGTATTGACTCTCAAGCCACACGTTACCTTAACCGAAACGGTTCTATTTTCCCCAAGACAAGTGCGCTGCCCCCGGCTACCTCGACCTCAAACAAAGCACGACCGACTGTTGTGATGCTCCACTTCCATCTCTTTTTGTAAGAGTGGGCGTCGCTCCTGAACCGCAATGACAACAGCAAGGCTGAGGAGATAACGTTACCGATATTAACCTGCCCTTATATAAAGGTTGACGGTATAATAATCACAGATTTCTTTTAAATGATACACGTTTTCTACAGCTAAGCAAATTGTTAAATGTAGTCAGGTAACTTAATAACAAAAGTGAGTCTTTGCACCACGATAAACATTTAAGTTATTTACCTTCTCTCTCCCCTGTCCGCCCGCCGGTTAAATCCTGATGACACGTTACACGGCCTGCTGCGCTATAAAAATAGCCCACGAAACACCACTGGCTTTAATCCCGTTGTATAAAGTCGCTGCCGTCTAAAAGCTAGCAAATTCCAAGCAATACATTGTAACCAATTATGCTAGCATTGCTGGATGGCTAGCTAATGAATTCGAGCTAACGAATTAGCCTAGTCAAAGTCCTCGTCTTCCGCAACTTGAACCGGAGCAGCGCTCAAAATACAGGAACACTATTTGCTGTGAGTCGGCATCGTTCTATCCATCCTCGGAAGTTGTTTTAAAGATAGTGTGGGACTGGTACGTTCTCTCACAGTTTGAGAAGTGTGTTCCAAGGATGACAGTCGCTACCCGAAAATGGCTGTTGTCCGAATTCTCCCACAATCCACAGCCTCAGCCCTGGCGCTATGACATCACCGCCCCCCAACGAGAGGGGAAGGGGCAGGCATGGAGGGAAAGGGGCAGGCATGGAGGGAAAGGGGCAGGCATGGAGGGAAAGGGGCAGGCATGGAGGGGAAGGGGCATGCATGGAGGGAAAGGGGCAGGCATGGAGGGGAAGGGGCAGGCATGGAGGGAAAGGGGCATGCATGGAGGGAAAGGGGCATGGTGTTGAGGCAGTAGGTATTCCTTTTTCTCATTCTAATGTAAACATATATTAGGTTATATAGATGGCACGATTGTCATGTTTTTAAAATGTACTGATAGCCACACTCCAACACTCAGACATCATTTACAAACGAAGCATTTGTGTTTATTGAGTCCGCCAGATCAGAGGCAGTAGGGAGGACCAGGGATGTTCTCTTGATAAGTGTGTGAATTGGGCCATTTTCCTGTCCTGCTAAGCATTCAAAATGTAACGAGTACTTTTGGGTGTCAGGGAAAATGTATGGAGTAAAAATGACAACATTTTATTTACGAATGTAGTGGAGTAAAAGTAAAAGTTGTCAAAAATACCCCCCAAAACTACTTAAGTAGTACTTTAAAGTATTTTTACTTAAGTACTTTACACCACTGTCTAGAGATTCAAAAAAAACTTGAACTGAACTTAAATTTATAAAATAGGTTATGTTAATTCCTAGATTACTTTCAAATTAATGAATGAAAATACACCAGAGGACATACAAATCAGGAGTATTTATTTAAAAACCAAAACAATGAACAGTTCCACTTTTCCATCGCACAACATAAACATAAAAAAGCAGTACTACAAAAGATCAAATAAAAAACAAGGACTAAGATACATTACAGAAGTACATTTGTTTTGTATGTACAAGCATTATTATTGTTTATAGGCAAAAGGCAAAAAAGCTGCTGAAGAAACAATGGCATGTGCAAAAATACTCTCCAAATCCACAAGCGTTAGAATCCTCCCCTCAAACTACTAGCTACCAAGCATAACTATGGTCTATGCAGTGTTATACAAAAAACTATTCCCTTCTGTGATAGGCTGCTATGCTACAAGCAGGGAGATCCTTTCAAATGGGTTCTACTAGAAGCAAAGCTTGTGGAATCCTGGCAGAGACTCTAGATCTTACGGTTTGTTCTAGATCTCTCACTCCATTTGTTCTGAAACACATTGTGATGATAGAGGAGAGGAAGGAGATTATTGATCATTAAAGGGATTTATTAATAGATCATATTGTTCTTCCCCTTCACTAGGGACAGGTGTTTTTCAGGATCATGTGACCTGATCAGGAAGGCTGGGCCCTGGTTATAGGTTTAGACCAAAGACGGTGGATAAATGAAGATATCTTATGTGATAGAAGCTGGGTCTGGTCTACTTAGTTAATTGACTGCATATGAACTAGAAAAAATAGGGAGCGGGATGTCTTGCTTCCTCTTCCGTCTCTGGTATAGACTATAACCAGGGCCCAGTTGTTCTAAGTCACATGGTCAGGAATAACTGCTGTCCCTAGGTTCTGACTGGAGGGAGTACAGCTAAGACCAGAAGCTTACTTTTTCGTAGCAGGTTAGGAGAAATACACAGCACGTTAGGATAATTAAAGTGGCAGATTAGGATACTTAGGTTAAGGTTAGGAAAAAGGTTAGGATTAGCAAAATGTTTCTCCTAACCTGCTACAAAAAGTAACTTCCGGCCGTAGACTATACTCCCTTTAGTCACAACCCTGTCCCTATATGTTAGTCATGAAGACCATCACAGCAACCACAGGTAAGTACAGCTAGAGACACAGGTTAACACACAGCAGGTAAAGTTAGAGACGACAGTCACACAGGAAGTATAGGCCTAGAGAAGGTAGGAAAAACAACAAACAACATGTAAACGGTGAGACCGGTGAAAGACAGGGACTGAACTGTGAACAGGGGGAGAGGAGAGACAGAGTAAAACAGTGGAATGTATCATGGTAACAGAATCTTTTTCTAACATTGAAATACATTATTTTGGAACAAGAATCATTATTTAAAGTTTTGTTTTGTTGTTGTCACCAAAAACACTGAACACCTATATCTACACCCTCTCGTCAGCTTGGCTGTTATATCCATGTAACAGACATTTTTGGCAGTGATTTTTTTTGTCCCTTTCGTTGAATACTTACGATTCCCCTATGAAGAGAAAGCAGTTCAAATAGAATCATATCTTACACTCCTTATTATGCTAATAACACGCTACAAGGCAAAGAGCAGTTGGAGCTCTGGCAGTAGATGTCGCCCATAACGACTGATTCAGGGTCAGGTAGTTTTAACTCCCCTAATGGTTTTGGTTCTGACTGGTGGGCAGGGTAATCTGATCCTAGATCTGTGGTTAAGGAGACACATCTACACATCATACGCCCCTCCCATAGATACAACCATGTACATAACATACATAGATACAGTCTCAGTTAAAAGATGAGAGTCCAAGTCCAGATGAAGATATGGGTCTGGGTCTAGCCCTTGGCTGGTGGGCAGTGACATGTGATAAGAGCAGCAGAGTTTGATGGTCTGCTTTCAATAGTGCCACTGCCCTGGCCATATCTCTCTTTGGTACTCACAAGGGAAGCTGCACAAAGTATCCAAGCTCACAGGTTACAAAGTCAACTGACTATGGAGTTTGGAGAGAGATTATTATGGTGTGTTTGTGTTCAAGAACAACAGAAAATGCTCTAGTGAAGTAACAGCTGGTTCTGGGCTATAAAAAGTGTTTTATTTGTAAATTAACAGTCAGCTATCTCTCCTGCTATCAATTTTTTTCCTCTCAAAAAAATGGATGTTCCTAAATAATGAAGCTTCTGACGACAGTGAGATCAAATAAACGAAGACGCAATCAGTGAATATTATCTGCATTCAAATGAAGTTCAAGGGATATCTCCAATGATGGTTGGAAATGCATCCTCGTACTCGTACTTTGCATGCTATCATTCAGACTTATTTGTGGAACATGCATAGCTGCGTATTCATTCTCAGTGAGTTTGAAGCCCTTGGTGCAAAACACTTCCTTTGTAAGAGCCCCCCCCCCCCCCAAAAAAAAAGAGAACAGGGCCAGATATTGAGTTACACGAGATGTTGACGTCACTGCTGAGAAACCTTCTACCTCCAAGTTACCATGAAAATCATAATAATAACAGCAAAATTGGACACAATGGCATCGTAATACTTGACATTGGTCATAATACTTTACACTGCACAGGTGGGGTTAGGGCGACAGTTCAGGTGACACAGCGCTAAGTTACTCACGACTGGTCAGCACTCATTTTAGATGCCAAGAGGACTAGTGTGTTGCTTAGAACACATCGCCATTTAATCAAATCAAGAGAGCAATGCTGGCAACAATAACTGATTGATAAAGGGACAAGCCTTACAGACAGCAGTAAAGTTTGGACAAACAGTGAGCTCTGAATTTGGAGGACTGGACTGGACTGGACTAGTCTGTGCTGTTCACAGAAAGTGACAATGTTGTTACAACATCAAAGCGGAACGTTTACATTTTTTACTCTTCGTATGCATATCATATCAACGTATATCATTGGTGAGAAAAAAGCTTTTTCTTGTATTTAGGGAGCAGGAAAAGCATTGCTACTGTAGTTGTCTGTTCCATTTTTCATGCAGAGTTCCCCTCCATACCCCATAATAACCATGTCATTACTGTTAACACAATATGATGTTCTTGTTATAACTGGCACGTGGGTGGTGGAGTTTACAGCATGCAGGTCTGGGTTAGAGCACGGACTGACCGTTGGCAGGTTCAATGTGATAAGAGAATGACCTGGTCAGGGTTAAAGGGTCAGGGGTCACAGGTGGGGTTGCATCTCATCGTTACGGTTAGTTGAACGGCAGTTAGTTATCTTGTGCTGTGTTCCCCTCATACACACACCACATTGGGAGAGAGGGGCATTTCCCCTCATACACACACCACATTGGGAGAGAGGGGCATTTCCCCTCATACACACACCACATTGGGAGAGAGGGGCATTTCCCCTCATACACACACCACATTGGGAGAGAGGGGCATTTCCCCTCATACACACATCACATTGGGAGAGAAGGGCATTTCCCCTCATACACACACCACATTGGGAGAGAGGGGCATTTCCCCTCATACACACACCACATTGGGAGAGAGGGGCATTTCCCCTCATACACACACCACATTGGGAGAAAGGGGCATTTCCCCTCATACACACACCACATTGGGAGAGAGGGGCATTTCCCCTCATACACACACACCACATTGGGAGAGAGGGGCATTTCCCCTCATACACACACCACATTGGGAGAGAGGGGCATTTTAATTCATTAAAGTGACAAGTAGCGTTCCACCCCTTCCCTCCCTCCCTCCCTCCCTATAGAGAAATAAGACAAATATAGAAAAAACGGCCAGCCCCTCAACCCTCCATCGTGATTGACCAATACAAGTGCCATGGCGTTCTGAGAGGTGGGGTCTGTGTGCGTAGGTGGGACGGGACTGGGTGAGGCAAGGGGGCCAAGGGGGAGGGGTAAAGGGTGGACCCTAGGAGGGGGGTTTGCTGTAACCAAACAGTCCAACAGGGAAGTACTTGACGTGCGTGGGCCACTGGGCGGCCAGTTGGAAGAACTTGACGTCGTTCCACTCCACTCCGTCTATGGACACTGCAGGGACACACACAGGGAAGGAGACACAGCTAAGTATGGCTGTTGTTCAGGCAGAGAACACTTGGGCTGTGTCCGAAATGGCACCCTATTCCCTATATAATACACTACTTTTGACCAGGGCTATTCCCTATATAGTGCACTACTTTTGACCAGAGCCCAATGGGCCCTGTACAGGGAATAGGATGCTATTTCTGACGCACCCTTAGAGACACTTAAGCGGTCCGTTAACCCAGCCCATTCTCCATTTCCTTTTTCCTACAACATCCCCAATAAATCATGTTCCCCTCACCCTGCCCTCACCCCACACTCTCTCCACCCTCACCCCACCCCACCCTCCCCCCGCCCTCTCTCCACCCTCACCCCGCCCTCACCCTGCCCTCTCTCCACCCTCTTTTTTACTCGTTCTAAAGGTTTCGCATTCAGAGAACCATTATCATTTCATCTCCCTATACCCCCAGCCTCTCTTCCAGTTTCTCTTCCTCCTCCTCCTGTTTTCAGAGATTCCTCTACAGTACACCTTCACTGGATCATCCCTCCCTCCCTCCCTGTCTTATGTTGCTGTACCTTTCAACATGGTATGATGCTGCTTGGCAGAACAGATGAGTCTGCTGATGGCCTCGATGACCTGGCTCTTAGAGTCTACGTCTTTCTCCTTAGGTTTCTTACCCAGGAAGATGGTGGGAACTACAGAGAACGTGAGAAAGAGAGAGACATCGAGAGAGAGAGACAGAGAGAGAGTCAATCTTCATAACAATACAATTCAATGCATGGAAGAAAGAAAACCACAACTAGAGGGCATGTATACATTCCACTTCCTGTCTCCGTATTAAAAACTGTTGTAATGCTGAATGACTTTGCTTGTGTATTATAAAATAAATGGTATTCTAAAACCCTTTACCCTTCTTGTTCTTCTCCTTGGTGACCACCGTCATGGCCATGGTGCTGACCTGGGCCTGGGTCTCACTGATGCCCCCTCCTGGTAGCCTGCTGACCTGCAGGGACCTGAAGGCACTCTTCAGGGTGTTCTTGCCGCCCGTGTCACGCCGTTCCCCGTCACGTCGCTTCTCCGCCAGCGACGCCAGCCAGTAGTCCACCTGCAGCCCGATGGTGTCCACACCATGAGGCATACTGGGGCTCCTGGGACAGGAAGGGGAGGGGCCGGAGGCAGGTAAAGGTGGGGGTTAGGGTAC
The DNA here is from genome assembly GCF_901001165.1 of Salmo trutta. Taxonomy (NCBI): domain Eukaryota; kingdom Metazoa; phylum Chordata; class Actinopteri; order Salmoniformes; family Salmonidae; genus Salmo; species Salmo trutta. The sequence continues at coordinate 53,564,125 of NC_042961.1, read as the reverse complement.
AATGCGGGAAAGGGGAAATTACAGAGGTTCTTGGTTAAAAATGCCAAAAGGCTGTGTTGTTTTGGGAGGTTTAGGTATGGGGTATTTAGTGACAGAGCGGGTTAAGGATTCAGGGGCATACATGTCAAACACGCATCAACCCTGACCCTGAGTTGGGCCACGCCACAGAGGACAGTAGAGTCTGTTACAGCACCAAACCCCATCACAATGTTGGGCTATAACACTAGAACCTGCTGATGTTGCTGTGGTTGTTTTTATCTGTGGTCAGACTTGACTTTCAGCAGGACAGACAAGAAGGGGACAGAATGAACCTGAGACGGATGAGCTGATCTGTTTTGAGGAGAAAAGGGACTGTTGGTAATATTTCTCTCTCTAAATCCCTCTCTCTCTTTAACTCCCCCTCTCTCTCTTTCCTCTCTCAGAGTTAGGCAACGCTGTCAGGTCCTTGGGGGCCACAGTGTATACTGTCTATTGGTTATCGTTCCTATCTGTCACGTCCTGACCAGCAGAGGGAGCAATTGGATTAGTTTTGGTCAGGATGTGGCAGGGTTTTTGTGTTAAGTGTTGTGTTGGTGATTGGACTCCCAATTGAAGGCAGGTGTGTTGAGTTGCCTTTGATTGGGAGTCCTATATAGTAGTGTGTGTTTTTCTTTGGGGTTGTGGGTAGTTGTTTTTGCACTGCGTTTTGTGTGCCTGCAAAACTGTTGCTGCCATGGTTATTATTGGTTTTCCTGTGGATGCTTTACTCTGATTCATTAAAAATATGAGTATCCACATTCCCGCTGCGCCTTGGTCTTCTCTCCAGTACGACACATGTTACAGAACTACCCACCACAAAGGGACCAAGCAGCGGAAGAGGAGGGAGCCACAGGAGAACAGCGTGGATGGATGGACTTGGCAGAAGGAGCGAAGATTCTGGGAGGACAAGTTAAGGGAACTAAGGGAACCCGAGAGGCAGCCCCAATAATTTTTTTGGGGGGGCACAAGGGCTGTTTGGCGGGGCGAGATTGGAGCCCCAGGCCAGCTCCCCGTACCCTTGTAGGGCAGAGACAGACTGGACAGGTCCTGTGCTTTGGGGTTGGGGCTGTGGTGAGGCCTGGGATTTTCAGGCCGGTAGGCACAGTACCAGCGCACCGCATGTGCCAGGGCGAAGTGAGCATCGAGCCGGAAGGGGTGATGCCAACCCTGTGCTCAAGACCGCCAGTGCGCCTCTATGGTCCGGTGTTTCCCGCTATACGCACTAGCATGGAGGTGCGTGTCTCCAGGCTGGCAAGTCCAGTACCAGCCTCACGCATCAGGCGTATAGTGCGTCAGCCCAGCCCCGCCAGTCGAGTCGCCAGAGCTGCCCGCCAGTCATGAGTCGCCAGAGCTGCCCGCCAGTCATGAGTCGCCAGAGCTGCCCGCCAGTCAAGAGTCGCCAGAGCTGCCCACCAGTCATGAGTCGCCAGAGCTGCCCGCCAGTCAGGAGTCGCCAGAGCTGCCCGCCAGTCAGGAGTCACCAGAGCTGCCCGCCAGTCAGGAGTCGCCAAAGCTGCCCGCCAGTCAGGAGCCGCCAGAGCCGCCTGCTAGTCAGGAGCTGCCAGAGTGGCCTGTCTGCCCGGAGATGCCAGAGTGGCCCGACTGCCCGGAGCTGCCAGAGTGGCCCGACTGCCCGGAGCTGCCAGAGTGGCCCGACTGCCCGGAGCTGCCAGGGTGGCCCGACTGCCCGGAGCTGCCAGAGTGGCCCGACTGCCCGGAGCTGCCAGAGTGGCCCGACTGCCCGGGTCTGCGAAAGTGGCCTGACTGCCCAGATCTGCCAGGGTGCCCCGCCTGTCCTCCGGTCCAGCCCGAGTGGCCCGCCTGTCCTCCGGCCCAGCCCGAGTGGCCCGCCTGTCCTCCGGCCCAGCCCGAGTAGCCCGCCTGTCCTCCGGCCCAGCCCGAGTGGCCCGCCTGCCCGGATCTGCCAGAGTGGCCCGCCTGCCCGGATCTGCCCGAGTGCCCCGCCTGTCCTCCGGTCCAGCCCGAGTGGCCCGCTTGTTCTCCGGCCCAGCCCGAGTGGCCCGCCTGTCCTCCGGCCCAGCCCGAGTGGCCCGCCTGTCCTCCGGCCCAGCCCGAGTGGCCCGCCTGTCCTCCGGCCCAGCCCGAGTGGCCCGCCTGCCCGGATCTGCCAGAGTGGCCCGCCTGCCCGGATCTGCCAGGGTGCCCCGCCTGTTCTCCGGTCCAGCCCGAGTGGCCCGCTTGTCCTCCGGCCCAGCCCGAGTGGCCCGCCTGTCCTCCGGTCCAGCCCGAGTGGCCCGCCTGTCCTCCGGCCCAGCCCGAGTGGCTCGCCTGTCCTCCGGCCCAGCCCGAGTGGCCCGCCTGTCCTCCGGCCCAGCCCGAGTGGCCCGCCTATCCTCCGGTCCAGCCAGAGTGGTCCGTCTGCCAGGGTCAGCCCGAGTGGCCCGTCTGCCAGGGTCAGCCCGAGTGGCCCGTCTGCCCGGCGCAGCTATCGGCGCCACCGAAGTGGGCGATGCCGAAGGTGGAGCGAGATCCACGTCCCGCACCTGAGCCACCTCCAGGATAGGTGGGTTGGGGAGGGAGGGTGTAGCACAGTGCCGTCGTTGACGGCAGCCACCCTCCCTTCCCTCCCTTATTGTTTAGGGGTTATTGTTTATGGGTTTTGTTGGGGTATTGGGGATTTTTTTGTGTTTTCTTTTGTAAGGTGCATTCCGGGGTCTGCACCTTGAGGGGGGGTACTGTCACGTCCTGACCAGCAGAGGGAGCAATTGGATTAGTTTTGGTCAGGATGTGGCAGGGTTTTTGTGTTAAGTGTTGTGTTGGTGATTGGACTCCCAATTGAAGGCAGGTGTGTTGAGTTGCCTTTGATTGGGAGTCCTATATAGTAGTGTGTGTTTTTCTTTGGGGTTGTGGGTAGTTGTTTTTGCACTGCGTTTTGTGTGCCTGCAAAACTGTTGCTGTCATGGTTATTATTGGTTTTCCTGTGGATGCTTTACTCTGATTCATTAAAAATATGAGTATCCACATTCCCGCTGCGCCTTGGTCTTCTCTCCAGTACGACACATGTTACACTATCACGGACTTAGACATAAAATATGAGTCCAAACACTCTCTGGCACTTAAATGATCCATTAATGATTGCCCAGGAAGAGAAGAGAAAACATAGCAACTGGAATTATCCTCTAATAAGAAATAAAAGACTAGACCCATGCCAGGGGTTGCAGACTTACCCCTGTACTGCCAGAACACTGCCCATGGAGGGAGAGGAGGGGGGAGTGGCAGCCTCTTTGATCAGCCCAGCGGGAGAGCCGTGGGAGGGAGGGGACGTAGAGGGAACAGCAAGGCTCACTGCCACACCCTCTTCTGTGTCTCCTAGGCAACCTTAAGGGCACGAATAGATGGCGGTGAGATAAATGTCATTATTTGTTTAAAAAAAGTATATATATACACTACCGGTCAAAAGTTTTAGAACAACTACTCATTCCAGGGTTTTTCTTTATTTTTTACTATGTTTTACATTGTAGAATAATCATGTATTAACCAAAAAAGTGTTAAACAAATCAAAATATATTTTAGTTTTGAGATTCTTCAAATAGCCACCCTTTGCCTTGATGACAGCTTTGCACACTCTTGGCATTCTCGCAACCAGCTTCACGTAGAATGCTTTTCCAACAGTCTTGAAGAACTTCCCACATATGTTGAGCACTTGTTGGCTGCTTTTCCTTCACTCTGCAGTCCAACTTATCCCAAACCATCTCAATTTGGTTGAGGTCGGGGGATTGTGGAGGCCAGGTCATCTGATGCAGCACTCCATCACTCTCCTTCTTGGTCAAATAGCCCTTACACAGACTGGAGGTGTGTTGGGTCATTGTCCTGTTGAAAAACAAATGATAGTCCCACTAATCACAAACCAGATGGCATGGCGTATCGCTGCAGAATGCTGTGGTAACCATGCTGGTTAAGTATGCCTTGAATTCTAAATAAATCACTGACAGTGTGACCAGCAAAGCACCCCCACATCATAATACCTCCTCCTCCATGCTTCACGTTGGGAAATACACATGTGTAGATCATCCGTTCACCCACACGACGTCTCACAAAGACACGGTGGTTGGAACCACAAATCTAAAATTTGGACTCCACACCAAAGGACATATTTCCACTGGTCAAATGTCCATTGCTCGTGTTTCTTGGCCCAAGCAAGTCTCTTCTACTTATTGGTGTCCATTATTAGTGGTTTCTTTGCAGCAATTCAACCATGAAGGCCTGATTCTCATGTGAACAGTTGATGTTGAGATGTGTCTCTTACTTGATCTCTGTGAAGCATTTATTTGGGCTGCAATTGCTGAGGTTTGTAACTATAATGAATTTATCCTCTGCAGCAGAGGTAACTCTGGGTCTTCCAATCCTGTGGCGGTCCTCATGAGAGCCAGGTTCATCATAGCGCTTGATGGTTTTTGTGACTGCACTTGAAGAAACTTTCAAAGTTATTGAAAATTTCCGGGTTGACTGACCATGTCTTAAAGTAATGATGGACTGTTGTTTCTCTTTGCTTATTTGAGCTGTTCTTTCCATAATATGGACTTGGTCTTTTACCAAATAGGCCTATCTTCTGTATACCCCCCACCCTACCTTGTCACAACACAACTGATTAGCTCAAACGCATTAAGAAGGAAAGAAATTCCACAAATGAACTTTTAAGAAGGCACACCTGTTAATTGAAATCCATTCCAGGTGACTACCTCATGAAGCTGGTTGAGAGAATGCCAAGAGTGTGCAAAGCTGTCATCAAGCCAAAGGGTGGCTACTTTGAAGAATCTTAAATATAAAATATATTTTGATTTATTGAACACTTTTTTGGTTACTACATGATTCCATATGTGTTATTTCATAGTTTTGATGTCTTCGCTATTATTATACAATGTAGAAAATAGTAAAAATAAAGAAAAACCCTTGAATGAGTAGATGTTCTAAATCTTTTGACCGGTAGTGTATATATGTCAGAAAATAGGCATGCTTTTTGGAAGATGGAAGATATATCTTTAGAGGTAACAGAGTGAATGCCATTAATGTTTTTTAAACCACCTACCAGTAGAGGATGGACCAGGCTCAATCAGACCAACCTTCACCACCTGAGAGACATGACAACATCCTGTTACTGCAACATCAGGAAAAACACATCATATTCGAACACCTTCAATCAGCTGAAGAGTTACTATAGAAACTCAAAGGTAGCTCTATGGAAGAGGCCACAGAGAGAACTAGGCGTTTGGTTTGTACACATACCCCAATGAAGGGAATGAACTTCTGGTAGGAATCTTCATCGTGCCTGGAGAGAGACAGAGAGATAATGTTTTAAATGGGTTTTAATGAAATACCATCTTCTGGTTAAGGTATGTGTTACACCCTGACAGTGTGTGTGTGTGTGTGTGTGTTACCACTCACGTCCTGTGTTTACAGGTAAGCATGGCCTCAGCGATGGGCAGCTGGTGTGTGACTGTGGCGCCGCTGATGTACTGAGAGATCCTACCTGCCACGTCCAACTGGACTACAGTGCAGGGAAACAGCAAGACAGGTCAAAGGTTAGATAGAGGTCAGAGGTCAGGCCCTGTGTGCTAACTTTATGTATCCAGATCCAGTATGTGTTTACCTTTCTGTGGAGGTTCAGAGTGGATGAACACGTCTCCCCACGCCCCATCTAAGAATGCAGAGCTGTAACGGTTGTCTAGGGCACCCAGGTGCTTAGCAACAGGATGACAGCCTATAAGAGAGATAGAGAGGGTTCTATTTTAGTGATCAGCCTGACGACAACAACTCTTTCTTACATCAACAACACATCGCCACGCCGGTCACCATGGATACCGACGGCCATGTTGTTTGTCTCACCTAGGGGCACCACCAGGAACCTCAGGTGGCTGAGCCAATCAGAGGTCTTGCTGGCCAGCTGGGTGACGAAGAACTGCAGGATGGCACTGAGGTAGCTCTGACTGCCCACCACTGCCACCTTGACTGGCCTGGGCATGGACGAGTTACAGTTACAACTGAGAGGGAGAGAGAGGGGAGATGGTTAAAGATAATCACTGATGTATTACAGCCTTAAAAACTCAGGACTTCATCAACCCCATACAGAGTGAAGAGGGACGGAGGGAGAGAGAGGAAAACAAAGAAGAAGAAGAAGAAGAAGAGAGGGAGAGAAGCAGGAAAGAAAGAGGAAGATAAAGAGAGAGAGATGGAGGCAGAGAAGTGGATAGAGAGAGGATAAAAGAAAGGATGCAGGAAAGAGTGAAAAGCAAAGATAGCGACAGTGAAATAAATGAGCGAAGAGAATCAACTGAATATTGTCTGTGACTGTGAGTTCTGAGGTCTAAATATTTCATAGACAGACAGATTAACAGATCATACAAGACATGTTAGATCCGACAGACTCACAACTTTGTGTGTGTGCGTCCGTGCGTGTGTGAGACTTACAACTTCTGGATGCGTGTGAGGACAGCGGAGAGCACCGCCTGGATCTCAGCTCCTGAACACGTACACACCACCGGGTGCCTCTGTACCTGCAGCTGCTCTACCACGTACTGGAACACACACACACACACACACACGCACACACACTTAGAGAACTGCGGCAACATACAAGTTTGTTCTGATGCAACATGCACACTCCTACACAGTTGTTACCTGGCCCTGCCAGTCGGTGCCATTGACCAGGATGAGACTCTCAGGAAGAGCAGAGTCAGACAGCAGGACATGGTTTAGCTGATCATACACCGCCTTCCTCAGGACCTACACCCACACCCACAGCACACACACACACACAGCACGCACCCACACCCACAGCACACACACCCACAGCACACACACAAACACACAGCACACACACAAACAGACCCACACCCACAGCACACACAGCACACACCCACAGCCACAGCACACACCCACAGCACACACCCACAGCACACACCCACACCCACAGCACACACACACACCCACAGCACACACACACACCCACAGCACACACCCACAGCACACACCCACACAAACACAGCACGCACCCACATCCACAGCACACACCCACAGTACACACACACACCCACAGCACACACCCACACCCACAGCACACACACAAACACAGCACGCACCCACATCCACAGCACACACCCACAGCACACACCCACAGCACGCACCCACAGCACGCACCCACACCACACACACCCACAGCACACACACAAACACACAGCACACACACAAACACACAGCACACACACAAACATGAAGTGGAACAGTTTCTTTTTAGATGACTCATAAAAAAATACATAATTTCTTCTCGTCGTCAAGGGTACATTTATGTGCTTTATTCAGACAAGAAGAAGAGATCAAGAGGGAGAGGAAGAGGGAGAGAGACGACCTTTGTTTCTTGGCGTATAATGTGCTGTGTTTTTTATATAATGTGCTGTGTTTTTTATATAATGTGCTGTGTTTTTTATATAATGTGCAGTGTTTTCTATATAATGTGCTGTGTTTTTTATATAATGCAGTGTTTTTATATAATGTGCCGTGTTTTTTATATAATGTGCTGTGTTTTTTATATAATGTGCAGTGTTTTCTATATAATGTGCAGTGTTTTTTATAAAATGTGCTGTGTTTTTTATATAATGTGCCGTGTTTTTTATATAATGTGCAGTGTTTTTTATATAATGTGCAGTGTTTTTATATAATGTGCTGTGTTTTTTATATAATGTGCCGTGTTTTTTATATAATGTGCAGTGTTTTCTATATAATGTGCCGTGTTTTTTATAAAATGTGCTGTGTTTTTTATATAATGTGCAGTGTTTTCTATATAATGTGCAGTGTTTTTTATAAAATGTGCTGTGTTTTTTATATAATGTGCCGTGTTTTTTATATAATGTGCTGTTTTTATATAATGTGCAGTGTTTTTTATATAATGTGCAGTGTTTTTTATATAATGTGCTGTGTTTTTTATATAATGTGCAGTGTTTTTTATATAATGTGCAGTGTTTTTTATATAATGCAGTGTTTTTTATATAATGTGCTGTGCTTTTTATATAATGTGCAGTGTTTTTTATATAATGTGCCGTGTTTTTTATATAATGTGCTGTGTTTTTTATATAATGGGCAGTGTTTTTTATATAATGTGCAGTGTTTTTTATATAATGTGCTGTGTTTTTTAAATAAAATGTGCAGTGTTTTTTATATAATGTGCTGTGTTTTTTTATATAATGTGCAGTGTTTTTTATATAATGTGCTGTGTTTTTTATATAATGTGCTGTGCTTTTTATATAATGTGCAATGTTTTTATATAATGTGCTGTGTTTTTTATATAATGTGCTGTGTTTTTTATATAATATGCAGTGTTTTTTATATAATGTGCTGTGTTTTTTTATATAATGTGCAGTGTTTTTTTTATATAATGTGCTGTGTTTTTTAAATAAAATGTGCTGTGTTTTTTATATAATGTGCTGTGTTTTTTATATAAAATGTGCTGTTTTTTTATATACTGTGCTGTGTTTTTTTAATAAAATGTGCTGTGTTTTTTATATAATGTGTTGTGTTTTTTTTATTATAAAATGTGCTGTGTTTTTTATACACTGCTCAAAAAAATAAAGGGAACACTAAAATAACACATCCTAGATCTGAATGAATGAAATAATCTTATTAAATACTTTTTTCTTTACATAGTTGAATGTGCCCGACAACAAAATCACACAAAAATAATCAATGGAAATCCAATTTATCAACCCATGGAGGTCTGGATTTGGAGTCATACTCAAAATTAAAGTGGAAAACCACACTACAGGCTGATCCAACTTTGATGTAATGTCCTTAAAACAAGTCAAAATGAGGCTCAGTAGTGTGTGTGGCCTCCACGTGCCTGTATGACCTCCCTACAACGCCTGGGCATGCTCCTGATGAGGTGGCGGATGGTCTCCTGAGGGATCTCCTCCCAGACCTGGACTAAAGCATCCGCCAACTCCTGGACAGTCTGTGGTGCAACGTGGCGTTGGTGAATGGAGCGAGACATGATGTCCCAGATGTGCTCAATTGGATTCAGGTCTGGGGAACGGGCGGGCCAGTCCATAGCATCAATGCCTTCCTCTTGCAGGAACTGCTGACACACTCCAGGCACATGAGATCTAGCATTGTCTTACATTAGGAGGAACCCAGGGCCAACCGCACCAGCATATGGTCTCACAAGGGGTCTGAGGATCTCATCTCGGTACCTAATGGCAGTCAGGCTACCTCTGGCGAGCACAAAGAAATGCCACCCCACACCATGACTGACCCACCGCCAAACTGGTCATGCTGGAGGATGTTGCAGGCAGCAGAACGTTCTCCACGGCGTCTCCAGACTCTGTCACGTCTGTCACATGTGCTCAGTGTGAACCTGCTTTCATCTGTGAAGAGCACAGGGCGCCAGTGGAGAATTTGCCAATCTTGGTGTTCTCTGGCAAATGCCAAACGTCCTGCACGGTGTTGGGCTGTAAGCACAACCCCCACCTGTGGACGTCGGGCCCTCATACCACCCTCATGGAGTCTGTTTCTGACCGTTTGAGCAGACACATGCACATTTGTGGCCTGCTGGAGGTCATTTTGCAGGGCTCTGGCAGTGCTCCTCCTGCTCCTCCTTGCACAAAGGTGGAGGTCGTGGTCCTGCTGCTGGGTTGTTGCCCTCCTACGGCCTCCTCCACGTCTCCTGATATACTGGCCTGTCTCCTGGTAGCGCCTCCAGGCTCTGGACACTATGCTGACAGACACAGCTAACCTTCTTGCCACAGCTCGCATTGATGTGCCATCCTGGATGAGCTGCACTACCTGAGCCACTTGTGTGGGTTGTAGACTCCGTCTCATGCTACCACTAGAGTGAAAGCACCGCCAGCATTCAAAAGTGACCAAAACATCAGCCAGGAAGCATAGGAACTGAGAAGTGGTCTGTGGTCCCCACCTGCAGAACCACTCCTTTATTGGGGGTGTCTTGCTAATTGCCTATAATTTCCACCTGTTGTCTATTCCATTTGCACAACAGCATGTGAAATTTATTGTCAATCAGTGTTGCTTCCTAAGTGGACAGTTTGATTTCACAGAAGTGTGATTGACTTGGAGTTACATTGTGTTGTTTAAGTGTTCCCTTTATTTTTCTGAGCAGTATATAATGTCCTGAGTTTTTTATATAATGTGCTGTGGCGTCCTAAAACTAGTTCTGGCAACTGGAACTATAGGACCCCTTGCTGTAAGAGCTGTGTGTGTGTGTGTGTGTGTGTGTGTGTGTGTGTGTGTGTGTGTGTGTGTGTGTGTGTGTGTGTGACTATACTTGTGAGAACCAGAAGTCCGGTCCTCACTTGTAAAAAGGCTATTTTAGGTTTAGGGGTTAGGTTTAGGGGTTAAGGTTAGGGTAAGGGTTAGGTTTAGGGGTTAGGTTTAGGGGTTAAGGTTAGGGGAAGGGTTAGGTTTAGGGGTAAAGGTTAGGGTAAGGGTTAGGTTTAGGGGTTAAGGTTAGGGTAAGGTTTAGGGGTTAGGTTAGGGTTAGGGTTTAAGGTTAGGGGTTAAGGTTGGCCATGTGCTGTTATAATCTCCACCCGGCACAGCCAGAAGAGGACTGGCCACCCCTCATAGCCTGGTTCCTCTCTAGGTTTCTTCCTAGGTTTTGGCCTTTCTAGGGAGTTTTTCCTAGCCATCGTGCTTCTACACCTGCATTGCTTGCTGTTTGGGGTTTTAGGCTGGGTTTCTGAACAGCACTTTTGAGATATCAGCTGATGTAAGAAGGGCTATATAAATAAATTCGATTTGATTTGAGGGTAAGGGTTAGGTTTAGGGGTTAAGGTTAGGGTTAGGGGTTAAGGTTAGGGTAAGGGTTAGGTTTAGGGGTTAAGGTAAGGTTTAGGGGTTAAGGTTAGGGGTTAAGGTTAGGGTAATGGTTAGGTTTAGGGGTTAAGGTTAGGGTTAGGGGTTAAGGTTAGGGTTAGGGGTTAAGGTTAGGTTTAGGGGTAAAGGTTAGGGGAAGGGTTAGATTTAGAGGTAAAGGTTAGGGTAAGGGTTAGGGGTTAAGGTTAGGGTAAGGGTTAGGTTTAGGGGTTAAGGTTAGGGTAAGGGTTATGTTTAGGGGTAAAGGTTAGGGTAAGGGTTAGGTTTAGGGGTTAGGGTAAGGGTTAGGTTTAGGGGTTAAGGTTAGGGTAAGGGTTAGGTTTAGGGGTTAAGGTTAGGGTAAGAGTTAGGTTTAGGGGTTAAGGCTAGGGTAAGGGTTAGGTTTAGGGGTTAAGGTTAGGGTAAGGGTTAGTAGTTAAGGTTAGGGTAAGGGTTAGGTTTCGGGGTTAAGGTTAGGGTTAGGGAAAAAAGTATTTTGAATGAGAATCAATTGTTGGTCCCCAAAAAGTCCTCACAAGTATTGTAAGACGTGTGTGTGTGTGTGTGTGTGTGTGTGTGTGTGTGTGTATATGTGTGTGTGCATATGTGAGAGTGTGACATTTTCTAAGTAAGAATTTTTGTGTATGTTTGAAGAGCATCAATGAATGTTTACATATACCAGTATGAACATATATGTCTAAGAATGTGTGTGTGTGTTACCTGTGAGCTGTGTCCCAGTTCAGGGGACCTCTCGCTGTCAGAGATGTTGGTCTTCGCCCCTTCAGTGATTGGTTTAGACAGCTGCCTCTCCTTCATAGGAGTATTGCTCTGTCTCTTCTGTTTGGGGGTGTGGCCTCCGCTGTCCAACCTGAGGGAGATGTTTCAAATCCAAATCAACCTGTATCCCGTAGCAACATTACCCAGAGGAGTATGAAATGGAAAATATTTTACCTGGCCTCTTAGAGAAAAAAATTGAAAATATTCTACCTGGCCTCTTAGAGAAAAAAAATTGAAAATATTTCACCTGGCCTCTTAGAGAAAAAAAATTAAAATATTTTACCTGGCCTCTTAGAGAAAAAAATTTCAAATATTTTACCTGGCCTCTTAGAGAAAAAAATTGAAAATATTTTACCTGGCCTCTTAGAGAAAAAAATTGAAAATATTATACCTGGCCTCTTAAAGAAAAAAAATTGAAAATATTTCACCTGGCCTCTTAGAGAAAAAAATTGAAAATATTTTACCTGGCCTCTTAGAGAAAAAAATTGAAAATATTTTACCTGGCCTCTTAGAGAAAAAATAGAAAATATTTTACCTGGCCTCTTAGAGAAAAAAATAGAAAATATTTTACCTGGCCTCTTAGAGAAAAAAATTGGAAAATATTTTACCTGGCCTCTTAGAGAAAAAATGGGAAAATATTTTACCTGGCCTCTTAGAGAAAAAATGGGAAAATATTTTACCTGGCCTCTTAGAGAAATATTGAACATATTTTTCCTATGAGTCTGTGTTGGTGCTTGTTTGTGTTCGTTACCTGGGGGAGGGCATAGTCTGTCCTCCTTCACTCTTACTGCTCTTCAGGGGCGTACAGGGTTTCTCAGCCACCGACACCTTAATGCAGGGGCCCTCTGGAAACATCTCCTGATCGTTCAACTCCTACACACACACGACACACATTAGCTCGAGTTGACTTCTACTACTACAACACAGACACACACACACACACACACACACACACACACACACACACACACACACACACACACACACACACACACACACACACACACACACACACACACACACACACAGGCCAATATATCTACTCTGGATTGTTAATTGGACTCGTTCTGGCATTTCTAGATGTTTTGTTCAGATTATTTCCGTATATGTATTGTGTTTGCGAGACACTCTACTAGAAACAACAGCATTTCGCTGCACCTGCTTTAACATCTGCAAATCTGTGTAAGCGACCAATAAACTTTGATTTGATTTGGAGTGTCTCACCAGTGTGTCTGTCTCAGAGAGGGCCTCTACCTCCAGGTTACGACTGTGAGAGTGTTTCATCTGCTCCCCCTGCTGGAGACACACAGGAAACACAGTCACACCTCACCTGCAGGGAATCTCAATCCTTCAGTCTCTCCCCCTTACTCTAACATCCCTCTCCTCTGTCTCCATTCTGTTTACAACCCATCTACAATATGTTTCTCCCATCCTCCCTCCCCCTCTCTCCTCCTCCCTCCCTCCCTCCCTCTCTCCTCCTATCTCCCTCCCTCTCTATCCCTCTCTCCCCTCCTATCTCCCTCCCTCTCTCTCCCCTCCTATCTCCCTCTCTCTCTCTCTCCCCTCCTCCCTCCCTCCCTCTCTCCTCCTATCTCCCTCCCTCTCTATCCCTCTCTCCCTCCTATCTCCCTCCCTCTCTCTCCCCTCCTATCCCCCTCTCTCTCTCTCTCCCCTCCTCCCTCCCTCCCTCCCTCCTCCTATCTCCCTCCTCCCCTCCTATCTCTCTCCCTCTCTCTCCCCTCCTATCTCCCTCTCTCTCTCTCTCTCTCCCCTCCTCCCTCCCTCTCTCTCTCTCTCTCTCTCTTCCTTCCTGGCTCTCTCCACCCTCTCCCCCCGGATGCTCTATCTCCTCCACTCTCACCTCTCTCTGCCTCCCTCCATCTTACTTACAGGGTTGAAGCAGGCGTCTCGTCCCAGGCTCCCCCCTCTGCTGTTCAGACTGGTGATCTCTGTCTGAGAGCTGGACTGAGACATCCCCTCAAAGAACGGCCTGGATGGCCACACACAGAGGAGCAATACATGTTAGCACAGATTGAAACACTTATCTGTCACATTTTAAACCAATCACGTACACCGTCCCCTAATCTATCAAGTTCTAATGATCAAACCTAATGCCAAGTTCAACCGAAGATTCTGAATCCATTTCACCATCCACCTATTCATTTGATTAGTGGAATACTGGCTGATGAGAATCGGATGTTTAGGAATGACAAGTGTTCATAATCATACAAGTGTTCATAATCATACCAGTGTTCATAAACATACCAGTGTTCATAAACACCAGTGTTCATAATCATACCAGTGTTCATAATCATACCAGTGTTCATAAACATACCAGTGTTCATAATCATACCAGTGTTCATAAACATACCAGTGTTCATAATCATACCAGTGTTCATAATCATACCAGTGTTCATAAACATACCAGTGTTCATAATCATACCAGTGTTCATAAACATACCAGTGTTCATAAACATACCAGTGTTCATAATCATTCCAGTGTTCATAAACATACCAGTGTTCATAAACATACCAGTGTTCATAATCATACCAGTGTTCATAATCATACCAGTGTTCATAATCATACCAGTGTTCATAATCATACCAGTGTTCATAAACATACCAGTGTTCATAATCATACCAGTGTTCATAAACATACCAGTGTTCATAAACATACCAGTGTTCATAATCATACCAGTGTTCATAAACATACCAGTGTTCATAAACA